>NC_065446.1:127224212-127479212 GCF_917563875.1 Diabrotica virgifera virgifera | reverse complement strand
CATCGTTCATTGTTCATGCGTCTTACGTGTCCATACCAAATCAGTTGCCGGAATTCAATTCTGTTGTTAATGCTACTCTTGACCTTTGCTCGTTCTTTAACTACTTCGTTTCTTATGTGGTTTAATCGAGACATTCTGCACGATCTTCGTAGAAAGTCCATTTCTACTGCTTTCAGTTTGTCTCTGTTTCTTTGTGTTATCTGCTAACATTCTGCGCCATATGTTGTGATTGGTTCTACTATACTGTGATAGAGATTTATTTTTGTTGTCATCCTGATATTTTTTGACCATAATATAGAATTTAATTTTTGGGTAGCTGTTCGTCCTTGAATTATTCTTTTATGGATATCCTTTTCTGTGCTACCATCTTCGGCAATAATAGTTCCCAAATATTTATATTCTTTACAGCTGTTGATAATACCGCCTTCAACTGGAATATTTTCTGGTTTTCCTCCAACTATAAGATGTTCCGTTTTATATATGTTTATTTCTAATCCCCATTTAGTGTATTTTTCGATTAGCTTTCTTGCCATGAATGTTATGTCTTCTGCATCATTTTCCACTAGCACTTGGTCATCTGCAAATAGCAAAGTATACAGGCAGTCCAGCGTAGGAGAGAGGTAACATCCCTGTCTTAGACCTTTAGATGTTTTAAAGGGTTTTGATAAATTGTCTCCTATTTTTTCCTACTAACCGAATTTTTGCATATGTTATCAAGAGCTATTACATACGTGTTATCTAAACCAGATTCTTGGAGCACTTTAAACATCCTGTGTATTGTCACACTGTCGTAAGCCTTTTCCAAATCTACAAATATTAGATGAGTTGTCAAATTTCTTTCCATTCTCTTTTCTACCAATTGCTGTGATACAAAGGTATTGTCCAAACAGGATCGTCCGGCGCGAAATCCGCTCTGCTCTTCGATTTCTGGGAAAAACTTCTCGATTCTTGTTTTTAAAACTCTACCATACAGCCTACCCACAGAACTGGTTACACTAATACCCCTATAATTGTTACATGTTCTTTTACATCTCTTCTTATGTACTGAGCTTTTAAAAGCCATTTCCCAATCTTTCGGGATAGTATCTCCCTTTATAAGACACTTATTGAAAATATCTGTAATTTTCTCTATTAGCAAATCTGAGCCATATTTCACCAGCTCTATAAGTATGCCTGCAGGTCCCGCTGCTTTCCCATTTTTTATGTGTTTCATAGCTTTCTTTACTTCTTCTTTAGTGATCATTTCTATATTTGTAGTTATTTCTTCTTGATCAGACTCAGCGTTTTCTATAAATTCCGGTCTATCCTCTGTTAGTAACAGTTTATAATTTTCTTCCCATTGTTCCATTTTAATTAACTGTACGGTAGTATTATACTTTTCGTCCGTTTTTAAATTTTTAAGGGTTTGCCAAGCTTCAGATACTTTCGTTCCTCCCATATATCTATCCAATTCAGCGCATTTCATTTCCCACATTTCGTTCTTTCTTTCTGCAACTTTCCTTTTCACTTTTCTGTTTAACCGGGCATATATCTTTCTATCTTCACCGTCTTGGGAAACTAACCATGTCTGGTAAGCTTTCTTTTTGTTTTCTACCAATGATTCTAGATCTTGTGACCACCTTTCTGGTGTAATTTTATTGCACTAGTTATTCATTGCACAGTAGATTTGTTGGTTTTGATCTGTTTATCTGCCATCCCCAAATCCTATCTTCTCCATGATTATTATAAATAGTAAAGGGATCAGGCTATCTCCTCGTTTTACTCGTCTTTCCATGACAATATTTTCTGATCCTTCTCCACTGATTTGTTATTTTACTCTAGTATTTTCATATATATATTTACTTTAATAATTTTATTAGTTTACTCGGAGTTTTCAGTTATTTTAAAAATTTAAAAATATTTTTGTATCTATTGTGTCAAATGCGGATTTGAGGTCTACGAATGCTAGTAATAGTTCCTCCCCTGTCTATATTTTTCTTACTACCTACTATGTTTCTCAGTAGAAAAATAATATTACCCATTTTTTGTCCCTTTCTCTCTGGTTTCTAAATGCCGCGTGTTTTTCTTATAGGTTTTTTTTCAATTTTCGCTTAGTTTATTCAATTTTATTTTAATATATAGGGTGAAATACACTTATGGAATAAATTATTTTTGTCCTTGTTTTAAAAATGTATAAAAAACGCTGAGACCCTTTGATTTTTTTATACAAATGTGCTCTTTTTAAATATAAATTTAAATGCACATGTACAGGTTGATTCACCAGAGCCTAGCATAGAACACCCTTTATATTTTTATATTTTTAATAGCTGCTTAGCAACCTAATTTAAACGAACTCTATCATGTAGGGTGTACTTATTATGAATAATACAGGGTGAAATTTTATTATAAAATATGGTAACCACTTATGGAATAAAATCGTTTGTAAAATCCACAAGGAAAGAATGTTCCTGTACCTGGCTGTATACCATCAATCACAAAAAATTTTAGTTGAAAATCGTTTATAAGGGGTATAAAATTTATTAATTTTAAAAAATGTATTATTAAAATCCCTTCTTTATGGGCTACATTAATCACATAACGTTCCCGATGTATGAAATATTATCATCAGTGTTTAGAACCGGTTAATCACATGCTGAGACACCAAAAAAATTACCGGCGTATAACCCCTTTAAATGGAATAAAAATTTGTTACATTAATGAATAAAATGATAAAATAGATGGATTAAATTTATAAAGATAAGATCTTTTTCTATGGATGCTATACAATGTGCAACTTCTCTCACCACTTACATACATTCAAAACGAACAATTTCTCAGGCAGTGAGAAAAGTCGGCCATTGCAGTGAGAAATATTTTTTCTCACGGGTTCACCGCCGGTTTACATACATATGATCGCCATTTCCATGGTAACATGCACAATACAAACACAATTATTTTTGTCAAACAAAATGTGTTAACACTTGTCAAAACATATCAAAAATTAACTTTTAAATACTGTTCAACTCTGAATTATAATGTTAAATAAATAAAGTATATAAATATTAAGAATATTAATACCTATGTGTATATATGTATTTTATTTAAATTTAGGCATATAATATACCCAAAAGCACCTAAATTATTTAATTTTGAAGTTTTAACTCTTGACAAAAACGCATCCATAGAAAAAGTACAGTGTACAACACGAGAGAAAATGACATATTTCTCTCTCGCTTGATTTGCGGCACTCGTCTCGTGCCTCGGCTCGTGCCAACAAACTTCTGCGCTCGTGAGAAATATGTCTTTTTTCTCTCTTGTTGTACGATATACTATTTCTTGAAATGATGAATGAAAACTAAGATCGATGCTGAGCAATTCTCAACTGAACTTATAGCCCAATAAATGACCGTTTTGGAGTGTAATTTCCAGGGGCAACTCCAAATTGCATGAAAATTTGGATTTAGGTTCTACTTACCCTCCACTTCAAAGTTGAATTTGTGCCGTTGGTTGCTTTTACTTGGGGGGTGACATTTACCCCTTCTCGGGGGGTGAAAAACGCGTGTTTAAAATAAGGCCGGAAATGGATAAATTGACTTATTTTAAGTATCTTTTGTTCTATAAAGTTTTTTACGTAAGTCAATACTTTTCATGTTATTCGCGATTTAAAATGTTGATTTTTTGACAAAAAAAATACGTTTTCAGGCCGTTTTTCCCAAATAACTCAAAAAGTAAATATTTTATCGAAAACAATATTATTAGTAAAAGTGTAGCCTATAAGAAAACGAAAAAAAAAAAGAATCGAAAAAAAGTTTATTATGTGTTTTTTTACAAAAGTTTACAGCATCAAAATAAACGAGTTACACTGAAAAAAAAAGTTGGCCCCTTTTTTTTGGTAAATAAAATCGTTAAAACCTCCCTCTATTTAGCACCCCAAAAGAAATTAATTGTTTGCCTTTACCATATATTTTAACTGAATATGTATTGTTTATATGATCTGTAAGTTTGATTGGTTTGAAGTGCTTATTTTTGAAAACATTTAGTTTTATATTTCATAAATTTCCAAAATTTTCAAAATTTTATTTTTTCAAAATAACTTAAAATATATTAGTGATAAGAAAAATCTTAAAAAGTTAAAAAAATGTAGGTTTTGCTACTATAAATATGCTAGTTTCATTTTCTTTTTCCGTAAGACAAAAATTGGTTAAGATATGGCTCTTCAAAACTTGCATAAACTCGTGATTAGTGACCCATTCAAGCTGTCCCAATTATAACCCTTTCAAAAATAAACACTTTAAACCGGTGAAACTGGCAGATCATATAAAAAATAGATAGGTAAGTAAATTGTTTGTAAAGCGGTAGCGATTAATTTCATTTGGGGAGCTAAACACGGCAAGATCTTCATGATTTTTTACAAAAAAAAAAGGCCAACTTTATTTTGAGCGTAACTCGCTTATATTTAATGCTAAAACTTTTGTTAACAATTAAAACACAGCTTTTTGTAAACACTTTAAAAAAGTTTAAATGGGTTTTTCCTGAAAAGTGCTTAATTTTTCGGTGATTTCACCTTGAAATATTCGATTTGGAATTAGACGAATAAGAACGTATTTTTCATGAGCTACAACTTTGTTTTTATTTGATTGATAGATTTTACTGATACACCATTTATTTGGGTTTTTTATAGGCTACACTTTTGCTAAGGATATTTTTTTCGATAAAATATTTACTTTTTGAGTTATTTGCGAAAAACCGTCTGAAAACGAAGTTTTTTTGTCGAAAAATCAACATTTTCAATGGCAAATAACTCGAAAAGTATTGACTTAAGTAAAAAACTCTATAGAACAAAAGTTGCTTAAAATCAGTTAATTTATCCATTTCCGGTCTTATTTTGAACGTATGTCTTTTCACCCCCGAGAAGGGATGACTGTCACCCCCCAAGTAAAAGCAACCAACGGCACAACTTCAACTTTGAAGTGAAGGGTAAGTAGAACCTAAATCCAAATTTTCATGCAATTCGGAGTTGCCCCTGAAAATTACACGGTATCGCCGAATCTCCCGTTCATTTACTGGGCTATTAGAATTACAGATCAAGTTCCTAAAATGTTATGTATAGCTTTTATTACTATATGGATATGAAACTTGGATCTAATTAGTTACCTATTTACTTAGTCCTAAGCCTTTCTACCTTGATGATGAAGGTTAATATGATGACCAAATGAGAAGCCTTCGAGGCGTGGTCAATGTGGTCATATGTAGAATGCTCAAAATATCATGGATTCGACGCATTTCAAACATAGAAGTCTCAAAAAGAATAGAACAAGGCAAAGGTAACTTGATGAAGATCATTAAAAAGAGAAAACCTAAATATTTAGGGCATATGTTGAGAGGCAGCAGATATTGGATACTGCAGTTAATGCTCAACGGAAAGATCGACGGTGGAAAAAGAGGATGAAGGATGGTAGGAGGATGATACGAAGAAACATTCATGCACTAAATATCTTCTGAAACCTTCGTCAATGGACTGGCTTATCAGCAGATTAATTGTTACATACCGAGCTTACTTTCATTTCAATATTCTGTTATTTTTTTATTTCATACATTTTTATATAAAACAAAACATTTCATTTAATTTTCATATTCTTTTAAAAATACCTTTTATAAATATGTTTTACTTTTATTTCAGCTTCTTTGGCGCAATGTAGCAACGAAGATAAACCTGCTCCTTATCCAACAGATTGTACAAAATTTTATTTATGCCCTGGAAACTTTGAAATGTCCTGCGGACCTGGAACACATTTCAATTCGAAAATACTTGCTTGTGATTGGCCTAACCGAGCTGGTTGTAAAAGTGGAGGACCTGCAAAATATCAAAGTCCGCCAGGGAAGCCTTCTGGTCTCCCAGGTATTCCTCCAGACCCACCTCTAAGTCCACCAGAAAAACCTCCAGTACTTCCTCCAGGTCCACCTGATAAGCCTACAATCCCACATGGAAAACCTACAGGTCTATCTGGAAAACCTCCTGGTACAGCGTTTACTCCTCCAGGGTCACCTCCAGGTTCATCAAGAAAACCTCCAATACCTCCTCCTACGTCATCGAAAAAAATTAAATTAATTAAAATTAAGGAAGTTTAATAATTTAAAAATGTCTTAAAGCTTATAAAAATTGGTTTTAACAGTAGAAGTCGCATAAATAACGACTTTTTGTTTACCTAATCCAAATTTGGTTGTTGTTTTAATTGTTTGTTTTGATAATAAAACTAAAGTTGATCAATGAAAAGGCTGGAAAACTGTAAGTATTTTAAGGAATACGATTATACTGTAAGGTGATTTTATTTAAGGTTAATTTATATACCTACCTACGTTTGATACGTTTTTTATTTTTGAATGATGATTTTTAGTCGAGGATTTTTTAAATGAGGATGGGAGTCGTATGCTAGCTCATTTGAAAGGGTATTCAGTTCTCTATTCAGTAATATAAACACTAACATAATTATTTATATAGGGTGTCCAAAAAAATTTTTTGATTAAAATAATTTACACAAAAAGAAGAATGTAAGTAATTTATTTAATTGAAAATGCATTTTATTGCTGTCAGCAAACAGGGAAAAATGCTTATTTCACAAATAAACATTGCTTTTCGCTTAAATTCAATGTTCAAACTGCTAAGAGACAGGTGGGAAGCAGCTTTAACATTGAATTTAAGTGAAAAATAATATTTATTTGTAAAATAAACTTTTCTTTCTGTTTTCCGACAGCACTAAAATGTATTTTGAACTAAATGAAATACATAGGTACATTCTTCTTTTTGTCTCATTTACTTAAATACGAAAAAAAAATTTTTTTGGATCCCCTGTATAAATAATGTTAAAGTTTATATATACTACTGAATAGATAATTAAATAACCTTTCAAATGATCTATCACAAGGCCACTACTCTCATTTAAAAAAAAATCATCGATTACGTTATCACGTCCAGATGGATGGAGCCATTAGTATGATATTTATGCTAAAAAATCATAATTTAAAAATAAAAAATCGACCTATTTTCCAACCTAAACGTCCTCACAGTATAATAATAATTATTATTATCTTCCTTAAAATGAAATCAAGTCGTGTCAGGATAAACATGTTTTAATTTTAATACTTACAGTTTTCCAGCCTTTTCATTAATCAACTTTAGTTTTATTGACAAAATAAAAGGGGATGGGTACGAAATTTCGGCTTCAATGCTATTTAAATGGGATTCATTTTTTTCGAATCCTGAGAAAACTAATAAGTATTTTTGAAAAATTTAAACGCAGAATGGAATGTTACGTTATTACCGAGAGCGTAAAGTTCCTGAAAACTTCTATAATGTATATTTTAATAAGCTACAGGAGTGAAAAACTACGAGAAAATTTAGTGTGATTTTTAATTTCAAATATCTCATTCAAAAGAAACTTTTTATTCATTCTTAGGGACTTTCGGCCCTCGATAATAAAGTAATCTTTCATTCTGCGTTTAATTTTTAAAAAAATACTTATTAGTTTTCTCAAGATTCGAAAAAAATAATTACATTTAAGATACATTGAAAATTTTGACAGGCGTCAAAATTTTGGATTTTGTGCCTTTCCCCTCAAAACCACGTAACCACATTTGGACTAGGTAAAAAAAGTCGTTCTTTATGCGACTTTTAATGTTGATCCCAATTTTAGAATATTTCAAATATAAAAATGTTTTATTAAGTTGATTTTTTTTTCACTGATATTATTAGACATTCGACATTCGACACGACATTCTTAGCAGAAAAACGAACTTTTAAACGCAAACAGGGCAAACGCCTGTACAATAGGACGGCCGCCATGACACTTTGGCAATGTGGAGGAGGTACGAGTCCGGTTTATCCCAATAGCGACAATGAGTAATAAACTGAAAACATTAATTAAATACCAGATTATCTTCTTCTAAAGGGGAGGGTATGGTTTGAAATCAACATTTCAAGCACATTTTTGTGATTATTTTTTAAAATATGTTACAACTATTTTATTTATAAATTAAATATGCAATAATAATTAATAAGTACAATTTAGAAAATATTTAAAAAAAAATCAAGGAAAACTATTGAAAAACAAGCCAGCGGTGGCCAATTTTTACAGATACCTCCAAAAAAAAATTAATGTTGCGGTGGACATCAGAACTACTGGATCATGTGAAATAAATGATTAAAAAAGATTTGATTAGCTTATGAATTTTTTTAGATAACGCTCTCGAGTCTTTTTTTTATTTTTAACGATTTTTGAGTTCTTGATATCACTCGGAAATTAAGAAAGTGAAATTCTTTGTAGCAGGAGGGTGAAAATCAACATATTTATTATTGTTTATCAAAAAATAAGCATACAACCAAATATATCTCAACAGCGTTACCTCACGAAATGTCCAAAGAAAACGTATGCAAAAATTGAGGTGGATCGACCCAATAATTTTTTTTTTTTTATTAGAAAAAGAAGTCGCATCCACCAAAAGGTTATTAGCGACGGAACAAAATATAAATAACAAAAGTAAACAACTACAGGTTGTACATAATGTTTATGGATTTTAGATAATTAACTATATTGTCGCAGGAATAGTTTTGACCTAGAGCCTGTGGTAGAGCGTTTGGGATCTTGTAGCGCTGTGTTTCTTGGTCATATTTACTACAAACTATTAAAAAGTGTTCGACTGTTAATCGGACGTTACACTGATCGCATATAGGTGGATTACTCTTTGTGAAAAGGTAAGAGTGCGTTAACCTGGTATGTCCTAGACGTAAACGCGCAACCGCAATTTGTTCTCGTCTATTGCGAGACGATGGAAACCACTGAGACACATTATTTTTTATTTTATTTAACTTAGAATTAGATTGAGACCACTCATTTCGCCACAAACACAACACTTTATTTTTAAAATAAGCTTTTAAGTCACTGGAAACACACTTGTCTATCGGCTCTGAAAAATCACTTAACATTGCCTCTCGTGCAGTCCTGTCAGCTTCTTCATTTCCTGTTATTCCGACGTGTGAGGGAACCCATATAAATTGAACGCTTCTTCCATGTTCATGAGCTTGGGAAAGCTGGTATTTTAGCAAATTTTCAAAAGGATGTTTCGGATTGCGGAAACAAGTGAAATGTTTTGAATTGTACAACTGATTGGTCTTTAAGTTTGTCTCCTGTAGACAAATAATATCTGGAGAATATTCAGATAAAAGAAGCTGTAGCATAGGGAGACGATGGAAAAATCCATCAATGTTCCATTGAAGTATCGAGTTGAATGTTGTTAACAGATTCGGAGTTAGATGATACTGAGCAATTATATACAGAAGAGTCACTGTCTAAGTCAGAAATCTCTTTCCCTAAATGGTTAAGAAGTTTCTTTTGAAGTTTTGTAAACTTAGTTTTTGTAGATCTATCATTTGCATATTGATAGCTGCTTTGTAAAAGATAGAGTAAACCAGGCATATCAGTTGTAAATTCTTTAACGACGGTAATAGTGCCGGGGGAGCCTTGGACATTATCAATCAGTAAGGACAATTGGTGGTAATTTAAAACGAATGGTGGGGTATGATTATCAATAAAATTTTCAAGAGTTTCCCGTGTAGATTGGACTTTAGATGAGCGCGGTTTTTTTGGTTTAGAAGATTTGGGTTTTGCAAACAGATTTTGTGATGAAATTGCTGAGTCTGGAGGAGGAGTATCGATCTCACCAATACTGCGTTTTATGGAAGAACTTGCGTTTTCGCAAGTGCTATTAGAGTTTTCACTTAGCTGTTGTGGCTTTATTACCTTTGGAAGTACTGGAGCAAACTCATTGGTAATGACAGAAGTCGAGCTTGAAGTTTTGATTGTAAGATTGGTTGAAATGGTTGTTTCGGAAAATTGTGGTGATGTATCAGTTTTATTTGAGTTTTCTGCAGTTGTATCTAATGGAAGAGGTGCTGATAGATTGGAGGATATTGCTTTAGGAGTTTGTGAAAACGGTATTGCCGCTGAATGTGGATGACTGAAAGTGTTGCTATGAGTAGGAGTATTAGTAATTTCTTGGTCATGGAGATTTGTAGGTGTAGGTGATATGCTCGGATTTGATAATGCATAACTTGATGACTGCTGAGTGTTTGGTAACTTGTGTAATATACTTGTTGGATCTGTTTGATTTGGTACTTCATTGTTTGAATCAATATGAGTTGATTCCGTTACTGAACTGTTATTGCATTGGGATGATATGTGTCGTGTATTTTTGCAAATAAAGCAGGTGAGTGTACCTTGTGACAAAAATATGCGGTAAGGTGTTTGGTCGAAATTTATTAGAATAGAATCTGGAATTGGTGATGTTATAGGGCTTACATAAACTTGCCTCCGAAAGCTCAATATGTGACTATATTCGGGAAGAGTTGAGCTAATTTTCAGAAATGTTATTGGGGAAATAAGCTTTAAACCAATATTCTGTAATTCTTCAACTAATACTTGATGAGGAATTGACGGGCAGACACCAGATAAGACTAGTCTTTCTGCTGGAGAGACAAGTCTCCGTGCTGTTACAATTTCGCCGAGTACTTCTATAGAGCCATGCTGTTGCATGAAATTATCTACTACGGTTTTGTTTGCCAAATACATGCAGATTCTATTATGAGATAATCTAGATGAAAAAATAATATTGTTTGGGTTGATTATTGTGCCCAACGGAATTAAATAATCCTGCAGTTTAGTATTATCGATACAACTAAATACAATTGCTTGGGTCTTACTCGGAAAAGAGTTTGAAGCGGCTGATGCATAACTGTTTGTGATATTCGAACGTTGATTTACTGGACTGGTTAGATCGGAAGGTGTGTTTACATTGTGTGAAGTCATTTTAGCTGCGGTGGCGAAAGCTTCAGTCCGGCTCTGGTAAGTGACAAACCAACCGCATGCTAGCTAACCTCACAAAATGATTGAACGGTGGTGTATATTTATTATTTGACGTTTTCTTTTCACAATAATAAAGTAATAATTACGTATAGATGACTTACGTAGTAGTATATAGTAGATAAACACTTTAATTTTAAAAAACTATTTAATAATACCACTTGTTTTTAGTAAAAACTAGGAGTACAATATCAGTACAACTTCACCATACCTTGCCAGGGCCGGTCCCCCAATAATTTTTGAATTACAATGTCCAGCGCCTTTGAAAGAGAAGTTTTGAGAAAAATGCGTTTAAACGTACTACTTTTGCGACTACTTTTATTTTCAATGTTTTTTCGTCTGTTAAATCGTAAAGTGATACACACCGGAATATATTTTTTGAGTCGCGAATTAATATACACTTGAGTCCACGAGTCTTTACCCGTGCGTCATTAATACCTGGCGAGATAAAACACATATTTGATAACTCAAATTTTAACCGGTGATAGGAGCGGTACCTACTTACTTTCACTTTTTGTTGCGTTTAACAAATTTCAATTTACGACTTACCATCGACTTATTTCGTATGATTTAAATGATGACGCACGGGTAAAGACTCGTGGACTTAACTGTACAAAAGAGGAACAGCAGCTGTTAAACATTTCTCACTACGCTGAAGTGTGCTGGCGCAAAACCGCGACAAAGCGAGTCGAAGGCGGCCCGGATGTTCCTATAAACGAGTTTTCGTCTGCCGAGCGCATGACGTCACTCACAGAGTAACCGCTGGCGGGATATAAGGAAACCAATATAAATAACATCACACTTCTCTTATTTTATTCAAATAAAAGGAAAAAATCTGAAATTTACACAGAAATGACTATAGATGTAAATACAACTTTTTGTCCAAGAAATTTTAAAATAATTGCCCACAAATTAAAATTAAAAAAGGTATTTAGAAGACCAAATAAATTTGTATAAGTAACTTAATAACTAAACAAGCAATTACAAAATATGTTCGAGCATTATATTAAATACTTAGTTAGGTTTGAATGAAAACATGAAATACATGATTAATTTAAATTAAATACATTACACTAAATACAATAATTTTTTGACAAGGTTGTCAAAACCAAACTTTCAATATAATGGGTTACCACGACGACGATATTGGTTTCCATGACGACTATTTTAAACCATTGTAATTGTCTACTAATTTGACTTTTAAAAATTATGTCAAAATAATTTTATTAATAGTATTTTGTATTTTGACAAGGAAACCGATTTGGGCTTCGAAACGTTAATAAAATCTTTTTTTGGTAGAACTGTGGCTTATTTCCCATTATAAATAGTTGACTATAAAAATGCCACAAGGAAATAGCTTCAGAACAACATTAATTTTATGTCATCGAATTATTGCGTTAATTTCATTAAAACATGAACACAATAAGATACATTTGAAATAAACTAGTAAATAATATCTAAATATTAGTTTATTGCATGTATTATAGTATATTATAATGCCATATTGAAAGGTATTCTACTTTCCCGCACGCCGTGCGGGAAATTCGTGCTAGAAAATGGCTGTTTAAGCACGGCCGTAGAAAAATTGATTTTTAATTATTTTTCTCTTTTTATTTTTCTATTTTATCTTCATTATTGTTCAATGCTATTAGTATTAAAACGTATAAAGTTGATTAAATATTAAACATACTTAGAAAAATTCAAAAATTTAAAAGAAAATTTAAAAAAAAGGAAAATTATTTTCTGTTTAACCCAGATATTACTGAAACTTTTATTGTTCACATTTTGAATTAATTTCGAATTTTCATGGAAATTATAGCATATGGAACCAAAAAACACAATCATATATTTTTTTTATGACGATACCTGTCAAGTTTTGACATGTTCTTTTAAAAGGACGGTAGTAATATACGGTACCAGATATCATATATATTTTATTAGTATCAATTTACAAAGAATGAAAGGATTTAAAACAAAATTTTGGATGTAAAGGTATTTTGCACTTTTCACACAAAAACTGGACTTTTTTGTGACAATATCCACATCGCGATTGCTTTTCTTGATAAAGAACCAAGTGGTTAATACCGTCATATCTTGAATTGGCTACCGAATTCGAATTCCGCTTAGAAGGTCCGCGTTTTGTTTCTTTTTTAAAAGTTTCCAAAATATTAGTTGCAATAGATCTTCTAAATTCAAGTTGATCCAGTTTACCGTCTTGAGTTTTGTGAATCTGCCACGCATTTTGAATAGCCATATCAACGCAATGAGCAAAAAGGGGAAAATACCATTTCTTTCCTCTTATGGACACTCGATATAAACTGATGTTCTGGTCACTGCGATCAACGCCGCCCATGAAGTTGTTGTATATTCTAACAATATTTGGTTGAGGAACTTGAATATGTTTTTTCTCTGCTTGTGAAAATCTCTTTACAGAGAAGCAAGGCATTACTGGTACAAAATTGGAAGCAATAGAAACGATATTATTATCATGCCAGCGGCAAACCACTATTCCTGTATTTTTATCAAGACGATACTCGTATTTACCACGTTCAGTTTTTTTCATAATAGATGAACAGGGTAAAGGGCATTTCATGGTGCGATTTTCCCTTACAGTGCCTGTACCAAATATGCCTCTTTGTTTTAGCTCATGCAGTAAATGAATAGACGTAAAATAATTATCAAAAATAAGATGGAATCGCCTTTGAGGCCATACTTCATTCAATCTGTCTGCATAGGATAGAACTACTGATGCACCCAATCCAAGGACTTTATATTGTTCAGGTATTGTAGTGGAATTACCTTGGTAAGGAGAAAACCAAACTATGTATCCCAGACGAAGGGCTCCTACCCACATTTTGTACCCCCAACGGATTGGTTTTCCCCTGATGAATTGTTTTGCGGGATGGCGACCAAAATACGGAACCATTGCCTCATCTATGCTGTGATGTTGTTCTAAAGGGGAAAATTGTATAATTTTTTTGTTTATTACGTCGAACAGGGGTCGCATCTTGGCAAATCTATCAAATTTATCTAATGACAAGTTATTGCAAACATGCAAAACTTTCATTATGTGGGAAAATCAATCCCTAGATATAGCAGCTACCACCATTGCGTTGTGCGAATCGTCACGATTTTCCCAGTACATGTACCTTTTCGGCACAACCACATAACCACTCAATACAAGAACGCCTATAAAACATCGAATCTCATTTTGAGTAATGTCGTTCAAAAGATTTCTTTGTCCTGCGTAGATGTTAGTGTATTCGGTAACCAAATTGATGACTTCATCATCAAAAAACAAATTGAAAATTTCCATCGGCGACTGAGTCATTTTCGGTCCAAATTGAGTTTTCCAGTAAGTACAATCAGGGTGTTGATACAAGTCTCCTTGAATCCAGTGTGCAGATATTCTCTTCTCTAATTGATGAGGCAGCTTTTCCTTGGAAAAAAACAAAGCCAATGGTACATTGTCATCATCCGAATCTTCTTCTGGTAGGCTGGAATTCATAGAATCTTGTGGTAATTCAGTCGCGTTGTCAAAAACAAGTTCTACATCGTTTCTCAACTGACTACCCGGTAAATTATTTATTGTAGTTAGTTCTTCATCGCCGGAGTCGCAATCGGTGACATCATCATTGGCATTTTCTGGGGGAAATATGATCAAACCATCTGGAGGGACTGGGATTTCATCAGAATCAAGCTCTTCTAATAGCTCATGCAATTTGAGAGGCCTCCTGAAACAATACGCACGTTGGTAGTACAAATTACTACCGTCCTTTTAAAACAACAAAATGAAATCCCAAGCGGCGAGCCTTTGAAACAACGTGACAACTATTCGAGCCAAGAATATACGTACATAAGTCCCTATTATACAATAATCCACATGCCAATGCCGTGAAATAACAGTTTTTTAATTCTAGACTTACCTCCAATTATAAGCATCCATTTTGTAGTCCAAAACCTGGCAATTGACACAGATAACCTCACAATTACAGCATGTGCGCGCACTAAAATCCTTAAAACTTGTCGAATGCTGGCTCTTGAAAACACTCCATCTAGAGCCATCTATCAGTTAGTAGCTGTACTAACATAAATTACGCATAATTTACACTGCCTTTTAAAAGGACGGTAGTAATATCTGGGTTAATCTGAATTTTGGTTGTTTTTATTATTGAACAAAGTTTTAGGAAAACATAAATTGTTCAGTGTTTGATATTTCCAGCTGATTCCTTTTTGTACAGAAATTTGTTGAAATTATAAACACACGTTCGCTTTCTGTTGATGAAGGTCAGAAGGTCTGATGTTTTTTTAGTGCAGTGAGTAATTTTGTAAATGTCCGGTCAGCTGATTTGAATTGTCGTACAACGTGACCTCTTTTTTAATGACCGTTTATAATTCTTCATACAATTTAATTAAAAATTAATATTTACGATATAATTCAGGACGCTTCAAAATGAATCAGATCTTTTTCATAAACAATAGAATGTTTATGCTGGCCGATATTGTACATTCTGATTTAACGCCAAAATTAGAACTTTTAAAATGTAACTAAAAAATGAAATACTTTAAGTGGAATTTGTTTCGAGCTTCTGTCATATGTCGTATACTCCGTGTATAATATTAATATATGACATAATATGACGGAAGCTCACAACAAATAAGAAGTGTGGAAAAGTCCTATTTAAAATGAAATATTAAAAAAATCCCTGGAAATCTGTAAGAATACCCGGGTATCAGGATTTCCATTTTTTACTGATTTCCCGGGAATTGACCTCTACGTACAATTTACGAGATTTCTGTATAGGCATTTTAAATACGGGACAACTTGTAACATTTTTAGTAACTTACGTTTCCCTTGAGGTTGAGGGCGTTGAGGCTAGTAATTCACTCACAAGTTGATACTTTTGCATCTTTTTGGCAAGAAGTTTTCAATTCAGTTTAGATGTAGATAGGGGTAGATTCTGGGTAGGAACTGCATCGTCTTTTAAACCACGATAATTTTTGGGTGTGTAATAACTAAGAAGTTTATGTCACACTTACACGTACACACAGCACACCACATTTTAATAAAAAAAGAAGCCAAAAAACCTCAAAACACACAATTAAACGAATTTATAAGCGAAAACGTACGTCAACTGTATGTGTACTGCACGCTAACTTTTAAAACAACTCTGTGAGTGACGTAGTTCGCGCCAAGGAGGATCCGCCCAAAAATGCGCACCATCCTATCTCTGTTGAGTGTATCGTGAGTCGAAGGTGGGGGTATTCAATTGTATCTCAGGTAATTTTACTCCGATCAATCTGAAATATGCAGAGAGGTAAATACTTATGCACTTTTATTTACAATAATACAAATAATAGAAAATTTCAAAGGTTGGAATATTTGAATATAACTACAGCTCTCTATCTTGAGCTCAGGTTCATTGCTCTGTATCTTGAGCTGTTCTTAATATAGATTGTGTGTCCATGCCTGTCCAGATCCAATGTACCTATATTAAGACACAATAAAGTACCAGAAGCGTGGAGTTAAAGCGAGATAATGCTCATACATTTAGTAGCTGAGCAACCATGTTTTAGTATGGACAGAGAAAGCATTAGAATAAGATAGATCCGAATTCCTATATGTTAGATCGACTAAGATCGAGTAAGACTTAAAGATGATGTACCTATTTAATTCCTAGGGTGTACGGTAAAAGAAGTATAAAGTCAATTTAAACAACTTTTCAGGGGAAGCCAAAAACGATAATTAAGTAATTGACATATCTGCTAAATCGTAACACACAGTATTGTTATATTTACCTATTTTACTTTGTAAACACTAATATTGAAGACATTACTTGTATTTTTTTAAATATGTCAATGGTACTGACAAAAAAAATGTGACTTACCTATATTTTTTGGATCACGTGTACCAGATGACCTATACTATTTTGCTCAGTCCAAAAAAGCTGTTGTTTGTTAAAAAATAAATAAAAACATATTTATTCAACATTTATTAATAAAACACAATATAAAAAAATAGAAATAATAGTAATGTGGGTTTCGGTAGACCAATGATAACGTCTTTTAACAGACAAAAGTATTTCTAAGCGTCAGATGAATCTTCATCGACTGGATCTGGAATCACATGGGGAGCATCAGTTGTCTTCAAGATTTATGATGTTTTTCACAAACTCTACATATGCGGTGCATACAGGGTGATCAACTTCTGTGACATAGTCCAAAATATATCTGTTATTATACAATATATGAAAAAAGTTGTTAATAAAAGTTAGAAACACCTTTAATATACACATTTTAAAATTAGTCAGAAATATACAGGGTCATCCATAACACGGTGCCAAACCAAAGTTATGTTTTTTTAAATAGAACACCCTATATTTTATTCAAAATCTGGTTTCTCTACATTTTATGATTAAAAAGATATACCACTTGTCTAGGGTTATACCGAGCGTTTGAAAGTTATGAGCACTTTTATTAAAAAATCATACTGATTTGATCGCCCTGTATGTTTCTAACGGTGTAATATAAACTAGTGTTGTGACTACTTTTGACTGTCAATATTAAAGTAGTTTTGCAACAATGTACATTTTTTTTATAATTTCACAAATTGTATACAGGGTAAGTCAAAATGTAAATACAAGATTTTCTTCATATTTATAAATGGAACACCCTGTATTTTATATTATCACCGAAAAGTTCTATCAATATACTTACATATCTTTTAAATATTCCCTATACCTAAAGCTATTAGTTTTCGAGATATTTTAGTTTCATTGTTGATAACAACATGTATTACTTAGTCATTAATAACAATACTTTAATTTATCAAGAAAACTAAATTAAATAAAAAAATGATCAACGTACTTCTTATATTTCTCATAAAAGTTGTTCAAAGTGACCTCCCATAACGTCTACACAGCCTGGAGACGAGTTTCGAAAGACCTACTGACGTTTGTAAGCATTTTTTATATGACACTTTGAAAGGCGTTTTTAATCCTTATTTTCACATCGTCAGCTGTTGTTGAAGATGTCCTATACACTACGTCTTTAATATAACACCAGAAAAAGAAGTCAACTTTGTTCAATTCTGGTGATCTAGGTGGCCAATGAACTGGCCCATCTCTTCCTATCCATCTTTCAGAAAATAATTCATCGAGTTCACCGTTGACAAGTGCGTTGTAGTGAGCAGGGGCTGCAGGGCATTAAAGATTTAGTGTATAGGACACCTCCAACAACAGTTGACGATATAAAAATAAGGATTAAAAACGCCTTTCAAAGTGTCACATAACAAAAATGCTTACAAACGCGGGTAGGTCTTTCGAAACTCGTCTCCAGGCTGTGTAGACGTTATGGGAGGTCACTTTGAACAGCTTTTATAAGAAATATAAGAAGTACGTTGAATATATTTCTATTTAATTTAGTTTTCTTGATAAATTAAAGTATTGTTATTAATGACTAAGTAATACATGTTGTTATCAACAATTAAACTAAAATATCTCGAAAACTAATAACTTTAGGTATAGGGAATATTTAAAAGATATGCAAGTATACTGATAGAACTTATCGATGGTAATATAAAATACAGGGTGTTCCATTTAAAAATATGAAGAAAATCTTGTATTTACATTTTGACTTACCCTGTATACAATTTGTGTAGTTATAAAAAAACTGTATATTTTTGCAAAACTACTTTAATATTGACAGTCAAAAGCAGTAAAAACATTAGGTTATATTATACCGTTAGAAACATACAGGGCGATCAAATCAGTATGGTTTTTTAATAAAAGTGCTCATAACTTTCAAATGCTCGGTATAACCTTAGACAAGTGTTATATCTTTTTAATCAGAAAAATGTAAAAAAACCAAATTTTGAATAAAATATAGGGTGTTCTATTTAAAAAAACATAACTTTGGTTTTGCACCGTGTTATGGAGGACCCTGTATATTTCTCACTAATTTTAAAATGTGTACATTGAAGGTGTCTATAACTTTTATTAACAACTTTTTTCATATATTGTATAATAACAGATATATTGGACTTTGTCACATAAATTGATCACCCTGTATATATAAGTGAAAGCTGGGTATTACAAAAGATACATGAAAGTAAACTAAAATGCTATTTAAATGAAATCACTTATTAAGGAAAATAATACACAACACCGGGAAAGACAGAATCAAAAAGGATCAAATGAGAAAATAACTAGAACAAGAATCCATAATAAGTAAAATAACCATAAAACGATTCGAATAGTTTGTGCACGTACAGGGGATTCAAGACGACAGATAGCCAAAGAGAATATTATAAACTAAATGAGTAAATAAACGAAAGAATGGACGGCCAAGAAAAAGCTGGACGAATGAAATTTTAAAAGCAGGTAAAGCCAGAGAGATTAACTACACAGAAATTAAAATTATATATAGACCAGGGCTGATCTGTGAAAAAACGTCTCTTATTGGATGTGAGAGGTGGCATTCGGATTTTTGCAGATAAAGTTAGGTGACACCTTCAGTAATAATAATTGACTTATGCTCCTTCTCAAATATGCCCGGAATATTAATAAAAAAATTAAAATATTTAAAAATTTCGAAAAACATCGATTATATTCTAATTTTTTTGCTTACAATTTTAGGATTCGTTTTGGAACAAAGTCGTAGAGAAATAAAATAAAGATAATTGAATTTTGTATGATATACGACTGGTTAAAAATGTCTTAATGTATTACCCTTTCTGCAATATAGCAATAAATAAAAAATAAGGGGACAAAATAAGCCTGTTGTTATTCAATATTTTTTAACCACTTTGGTGGCACTTATAATCTTAGTAATTCGCTTAGAAAATTCTTATAACATATTTAAACCGTCTACCAAAGGAAGCTGCAGAAACCTGCTGGACGCTGGGAAATGACTCTCTGTCAAATGCTCTGAAACTTTGGGTTCTGGTAGTCCTTGATTTGTAGAACAAAAGACTCAATGCGCGCGTTGCTCCAAAAAATCATGGTTTTAAGATATAAGCCTCTGAAGTTATAGGTACAGTGAGGATGTTTGAGTTTAAATAAATTTATTTTCTCGAGAACGGGTGACTCTGGAGGTAAATTACGAATCAGGGCGATTTTTATTTTTAAATGACGTCATCCATCTGGACGTGATGACGCAATCGATGATTTTTTTAAATAAGGATAGTGGTCGTGTGACAGCTCATTTGAAACGTTATTCAATTCTCTATTCACTGATATAATTATTAACATAATTATTTATACACGGTGCCAAATTTTTTTTTAATGAAATTAGTTGAGACAAAAAGAAGAATGTAAAGAATTTATTTAATTCGAAATACATTTTACTGCTGTCAGAAAACAGAAAAAAATGTTAATTTGAAAAATAAACATTGCTTGTCGCTTAAATTATATGTTCAAACTGCTAAGAGGCAGGTGGGTGGACTTTAATATTGAATTTAAGCGAAAAACAACATTTTTTTATCAAATAAACATTTTTCGTGTTTTCGGACAACAGTAAAATATATTTCGAATTAAATAAATTATATACATTCTTCTTTTTGTCTCAATTAATTTAATTAAAAAAAATTTTGGGCACCCTGTGTAAATAATTATGTTAGAGTTTATATTAATGAATAGAGAGTTGAATAATTTTTCAAATGAGCTATCACGCGACCCCTATTCTTATTTAAAAAAATCATCGATTGCGTCATCACGCCCAGATGGATGTCGTCACCAGTATGATATATATGGCAAAAAATTATAATTTAAAAATAAAAATCGACCTGATTCGTAATTTATCTCCAGAGTCACCCGTTCTCGAGAAAATGAATTTATTCCGACTTAAACGTCCTCACTGTACCTATAAATTCAGAGGCTTATATCTTAAAACCATGATTTTTTGGAGCAATGCGCCCATTGAGTCTTTTGTTCTACACATCAAGGACTACTAGAACCCAAACTTTCAGAGCATTTGACAGAGAGCCATTTCTGATAAGGTTTCTGCGGGGTCCTTTCATTAAAATCGACCCAATAGATTTTGCATAATAAATTTGCAATCTAAATTTTTTTAAAAAAGTTCAAATTTTTTAAAAACTTTCTGAACAAAAAGATTTTTAGCAATGCAAATAATCAAAACCGGTGTAATTTGACTTAAACTTTCAAATTCTGCAAGAAGAATTGCTATTTTATTTTTTAATAAAAAGCTTTTCGGATTAAAAAATTGCAATTTTTCGATTTCTTGGAAGTTCAACGACGTTTATCTCGAAAACTATGCATGATACGAAAAAATTTGTAAGAACTTTTTCTTGCTTAGAATTACCTAAGAAATACAAAAAAAATATTTTGTTTTGCGAAAAATCGCTGTTATGTAATTCCACAAGTTCGTTGTTTATAAGAATCTTATCGATATCCGGATAAAAAAATTCGTGTTCTACGGGTCAAAATACATAAAAAAACTTGGGTAAATCCATCTAAATAAAGGAGCCCGTTGCACCCCCCCCTCTGGCGGCAACACTAATTTGTTTATAAGAAAAAAAATTGTTTATAACTTTAAAACATTGCTGAGGCTGCTTAAATAGTCCGATTTTAATTCTGTAAGGTGTATTAGATAGGTAGAGCGTCTGTTTATATGTAAAAAAATAAGCAAACTTTTAAATGGTCTACTTTTCGTTCAGAAACTTTTTAACCAATTTTAACTTAAAAAAAAAATTGATTGCAAAATTATTATGCAAAATCTATTAAGTCGATTTTAATGAAATTTGGTGGACGGGTTAAGTATGTTATAAAATTTTTTTAAGCGAATTACTAAGATTCTAAGTACAACCAAAGTGGTTGAAAAACATTGAACAAAAACAGGCTTATTTTGCCTCCTTATTTTGTATGTATTGCTATTTTGCAGAGAGGAGAATAATTTCATTAAGGCATTTTTAACCAGTCGTATATCATATAGATTTCAATTATCTTTATTTTATTTTCCTACGACTTTGTTCAAAATTAATCGTTTTAAAGTTATAAGCAAAGAAAGTAGAAAAAATTCGATGTTTTTCGACATTTTTAAATATTTCAATTTTTTTATTAATGTTCCGGGCATATTTGGGAAAGAGCATAAGTCAATTATAATTATTGAGGTTGTCACCTAACTTTATCTCCAAAAATCCGAATGCCACCTCTCACATCCACCTCAAAACAGATCAGCCCTGGTCTAATATACAAACAAACAAAAAAGATAGAAAAATAGAAAAGCCACCAATATAAGAAAAAGTCTGACACGTTAATGAAGGTACACGTCAATTTATATAATGACCCATTTTTAGTTGTTCTATGTTTTACTTCAATTTTAAATTCAATCTGCCATGTAAGTCTTGATGAATATAATATGTACCAACCACATCATCATCATCATCATCATTCTCTTTGCCTTAACCCTATGCGGGGTCGGTTTCCCTAATTGCATTTCTCCACACAATTCTATCCTGGGTCATATCAATATTAATCCCCTTTACCAACATGGCCTGCCTAATCGTCTCCCCCCACGTCTTCTTTGGTCTTCCTCTCCTACTCCTTCGAGGAATCTGGACTTCAGCTAATCTTCGTATTGGATGATTAACGTCTCGACGTTGAACATGACCAAACCATCTCAACCTATGTTCTCTCATTTTGGCATCAATTGGTGCCACACCTAGACTTCCCCTAATATACTCATTTTTAATTTTATCCTTTCTTGTCATTCCACTCATCCATCTAAGCATTCTCATCTCCGCCACATGCATTCGTTGTTCCTCTTTCTTTTTCACTGCCCAACATTGAGTTCCGTACATCATAGCCGGTCTTATGGCTGTTTTATAGAATTTTACTAACTTTTCTGTCACACAACACACCACTCGCTTCCTTCTACTTCATCCATCCAGCCCTAATTCTACTGCATGCATCTCCATCTATTTCTCCATTACTCTGTAATACCGACCCCAAGTACTTAAAACTATTACTTTTTACAATCAGTTTACCATCCAAAGGTACCATTTTATGTGTAGTAACTCCATCTTTAAATGAACATTCCAAATACTCTGTCTTTGTCCTACTAAGTTTTAAACCTTTTTCCTCCAGAGCTCGTGTCTATTGTTCCAGTTTTTGTTCTAAGTCTCTTTCACTATTTCCTTCTAACACGACATCATCAGCATACATTAAGCACCATGGAATGTTACCCTGTAGTTTCGCTGTTATCTGGTCCAAAACTAATGAGAATAAATACGGACTAAGTACCGAGCCTTGGTGCAATCCTGCTTTCACATGAAATTTATCAGTCTCTCCCACACCTGTCCTAACACTAGTCGTTACTCCCTCATACATATCCCTCACAATCTTTACATATGCAACAGGGACTCCTTTCTTATTGAGTGCCCACCACAGAATCTCTCGAGGAACTCTATCATATGTTTTCTCAAGATCAATGAATACCATATGAGCTTTTGTTTCTTTACTCCTGTATTTTTCCATCAACTGCCTTATAATGAAAATTGCGTCTGTTGTTGATCTGCCCTGCATAAAGCCAAATTGATTCTCGGATAATAATATGTCGGTCTCTTCACGTATCGGTCTATCAATTACTCTCTCCCATATTTTCATGGTGTGGCTAAGCAGTTTTATAGCCCTGTAGTTTGTACACTGCTGTATATCTCCCTTATTCTTGTAGACAGATACTAGTATACTGCTTTTCCATTCGTCTGGCATTTGTCCAACTTCCATAATTCTATTAAATAAACCTGCTAGCCACCTTGTTCCTGTCTCTCCCAATGCTTTACATACTTCCCCAGGAATATCATCTGGTCCTACCGCTTTTCCTTTCTTTATTTTTTTGAAGAACTTGAGCCACTTCCTCGTTTGTTATTTTGGTGACCATTGCTGCTACTGTCTCCGTTGACTCCACAGATTTTCTGTTAAATTCTTCATTTAATAAGCTGTCAAAGTACTTTCTCCATCTCTTTTTGACATCCTTTTCGTGAACTAGTATTTTATTATTTTCATCTCGGATACATCTAATCTGATTAAAATTTTTTGCTTTCTTTGCTCTCTGTATGGCTATTTTATATATCTTCGTTTCGCCTTCCCTGGTATCAAGTTGATCGTATAGGCTTGAATACGCTTCTGCTTCAGCTTTTGCTACTGCTACTTTCGCTTCCTTGCCACTTCTTCCTTGATCTGGTTTCTTGCCACTTTTTATATAATTTTCCCTTCTCTTTTATTTTTCTTTGAACTTAGTTTGACCACCACCAAGTCTCTTTGTCGTCAAACTTTTTTCCTGGCATTTTCCCCAGTATTTCAATAGCAGTTTCTCTAATACTACGAGCCACTTTTCTCCAAATTGTAGTAGGGCTTCCTTTCATGTTCCAACATATTTTTTCTACTATTCTTTCCCTGAATAGACCTTCTTTCTCATCATTTAGCATCCACCACTTGACTTTTTGTGGTCCTCTCCGATATTTTGGTTTAGTTTCACTTTTTACTTCGATGTCCAGAACAAGCAGCTTATGTTGTTGGCTTACTGTCTCACTAACTATTACATTGCAGTCCTTACATCCACGTATGTCTTCTTTCCTTATCATGAAATAGTCTATTTGGGATTGATGTTGTCCACTTTTTTACGTAATAAGTTGAGTTTCTCTCTTTTTAAAGAATGTGTTAACAATCGCCATATCTAGTGCTGTTGCTAATTTAAGCATATCATCTCCAGCTTCATTTTAGTTCCAAAGCCTAATCCCCCAAATATTGCTTCGTATCCTGCCTTGGCTTGGCCCACATGTGCATTGAAATGACATCCTATTATAACGTTCTCCTCTGACGGAATATCACTCAGAACGTCTCCTAATTGGTCATAGAAAGTTCTTCTTTCATTCTCACCCAGATCTGTTTGAGGGGCATACACACACACAACATTCAATACCTCTTTATCAATTACAAATTTCACTGACATCATTCTATCACTCGTTCTTAAAACTTCCACTACGTTATCTTTCATTTTACTATCAGCAATTATACCAACTCTATTTCTAGTGTTACTACTCCCTGCATACCACAATTTGTATCCTTCACCTAGTTATTTTGCCCTTTGTCCTTTCCACCTAGTTTCTTGAATGCAAGCAATTTGAACTCTCCTTCGTTTGAGCGCATGCATTAACTCCAGACTCTTTCCTGTAAGATTACCAAGATTTCACGACCCTATCCTGATTTTTCTAACCTGCAATGGTTTCCCCCTGAGATAGTCCTCACCCGGAAATCCGAACGGAGGCTCATTTTACTTCCGGCACATTTTACCTCAGGAGATACCATCATCTCAGTATAAGTTTTTTATATCGTTGGAGAAGGTCTTTTCATTACTATGGATCATTTCACTATCAGCAATTACACCAACTCCATTTCTAGTGTTACTACTCCCTGCATACCACAACTTGTATCCTTCACCTAGTTCTTTTGCCCTTTTTCCTTTCCACCTAGTTTCTTGAATGCAAGCAATTTGAACTCTCCTTCGTTTGAGCGCATCGACTAACTCCAGACTCTTACCTGTAAGACTACCAAGATTCCACGACCCTATCCTGATTTTTCTAACCTGCAATGGTGTTCCCCCTGAGATAGTCGTCATCCGGAAATCCGAACGGAGGCTCATTTTACTTCCGGCACATTTTACCTCAGGAGATGCCATCATTTCAGTATAAGTTTTTTTATATCATTGGAGAAGGTCTTTTCATTATTATGGCCTGAAAAGATTTTGTTTGGATATTTGATGCCTGAATGCCTTTTCTATCAGCAGCATACCCTGCCCTGCACGTTTAGCCAATACACCACCAATGCAGCCAGTGCCGGATTAACCATTAGGCGGACTAGGCGGCCGCCTAGGGCCCGGGCACTTGATGGGGCCCGCATCCCACACAAATGCATTAATTAATATTTAATTATTTAAGCAGTTATTTAAAAATATTTAAAATGTTAAAAAAATCAAATAGGGCTAACTGAGACAAAAAAAAAGAAAATGGTTAATTTATGATTTCCAATCAAATTACTCAGTTTTTGCTTTGTCTTTTGTCAAATATCAGAAAAATACAACCGACTTCAAGACAAATTAATCAGTTATCTGCAAAGGCATTTTTATATTCAATGTTCTAATCATTCCCTCAATTTAATAATAAATTTTTCAAGCAAATTTTGATAAAAGCTGGTAATAATTTTGGTATGGTACGTTTTTTTTCAATTTCTACCCACCGATGGGCCTTATAGTCCATTCACTCACGGTAAAATATTGCAAAACCTCCGGATTTTAAAGAATCTTTGGATTTGAAACAAGAGCTTGGATTGACATGAAATTTGATATAAGCATAGCTAACATGTCAAACAAAAAAGTGATATTGTGCCAATGTGTGTTTTTGATCTACGGTTGAGTCCACCCCTTCTCGGGGGTGAAAAATATACCGTCAAATACGTCCGGAAGTGGATAAACTGACTAATTCTAAGCAACTTTTGTTCAATAGAGTGTTTTCATCAAGTCAATACATTTCGAGTTATTTGCAAGTGAATATCTTCATTTTTCAACAAAAAATAACACGTTTTTAGACGATTTTTCGCAAATAACTCAAAAAGTAAGTATTTTATCGAAAAAATAATCTTAACCAAAATATAGCTTTTAAAAAATTGAAAAAATGGTGTATGTGTGCAGTCTGTAGACCCAGTAGAAGCATAGTTGTAGTTAATGAAAAGCAGTTTCTTATTCGTCAAATTTCAAACGAATATTTCAACGTGAAATAATCAAAAAATGAAGCACTTTTCATGGAAAACTCATCATAACTTGTTTAAATGTTTTAAAAAAGCATTATTCCTGTTTTTTAAAAAAATTTCCATCATAAAAAGTAAGCAAGATACGTTCAGAATAAAGTTGATCCCATTTTGTGGGTAAAAAAAAACTGGTGAAAATAACCCCCTAATTAGCATCCCAAATGAAATTAATCCTTACTGATTCACAAGCTACTTTACTTATGTATTGTATATATGCTCTGTAAGTTTTATCGGTATAAAGTGCTTATTTATAAAAGGGCTGTAGTATAAAGGGCTTGAACAAGTCACTAATCACGAGTGTATGCAATTTTGTTTATTTGGCTTAATGCCTCGACAACTAATGGCATTTGGCATGGTACAGTGGATTTTTTTAATCAGGTACCTAGTGTAGTGGGTACTGTGTGTTTTGAGTAAATGTTTTGTTACTTAGCAAAGACGTCATTGTTTTTGCAAAGAGACGCTAATTGTATCCGAACGTCTGCGGTCCCTCCGGTGAGTACCGATCCCACAAGGATAGAAACTATTTTCATTTATTAATTTTTAATAAATTAAAAATTCTCTACCCAGGGTATGCAAATTTTGAGCAGTCATATCTTAACCAATTTTTGTCTTCCAAAAAAGCAAAAATCTGAGATACTCAGAAAATCAAAACCTATATTTTTTACTCTTTAAGATTTTTGGTACCACTAATAATTTTAAAATTATTTTGAAAAAAAAGACATTTTTTTTTCAAAATTTCAAAAAATTTGTTTTACTTTAAATCCCACTGTTTTGAAATATAAGCACTGTGAACCGGTGAAACTTACAGATCATATAAATAATATACTTATAAGTGTTTTCAAGATTTTCATAAATTTTTAAGATTTTTGTGCCAAAAAAAGGAATCAACATTATTTTAAGCTTTACTTGCTTAATTTTGATACTTAAAACTTGTTAAAAAAAAACAAAAATAAAACTTTTTTAACACTTTAAAAAAGTTGTAATGATTTTTCACGGAAAAGTGCTTAATTTTTTGGTAATTTACGTTGAAATATTTGATTTGGAATTTGTCGAATAAGAATCTACTTTCCATTAGCTCCAGTTCTGCTTATACTGGGTCTACATACTTCATACATACACCATTTTTTTTAATTTTGTATACGCTATATTTTTCTAAGAATATTTTTTCGATAAAATACTTAATTTTGGAGTTATTTGCGAAAAACCTTCTAAAAAGGTGTTTTTTTGTTGAAAAATGAACATATTCACTCGCAAATAACTCCAAAAGTATTGATTTAGTAAAAAAACTCGATAGAACAAAAGTTACTTAGAATTAATCAGTTATCCATTATTTTGAATGTATGTTTTTTCACCCCCGAAGGGTGGCTCATACCCAGGGCAAAATCACATATCGACAAATCGACACAATATCCTTTTTTTTCTTTGGCATATTAGATATGGAATATTAATGAGAAGTTGTTGCGAAATGTAAAAAAAAGAAAAATGATTTTTTTTACATTGTCGTAAATTATTATAGTTTTAAGTGAATGATCGCTATAAAGGCGCCTAATTCTTATGGCCGCCTAGGGCCCCATGATGCCTTAAACCGTCACTGAATGCAGCCAAAGTGCAGTATTACCCCACATCCGCCTGCATTTTTCTGTATAGGCCAGGATCCCTACTGTAAGGATTGCCCTATAAGCCAATGTGTTGTTGCCCGTATACCGCCGCTAGGAGGCACGTACTTTATTCGGGACACCCGGGTTTGTGGTTGGTACATAATATGTACCAACCACAAATCCTCTAAATTCAATTTTGAGATATCAGGGATATTTTTGTGCTTCTAATAAAAACGCATTTTAGTGTGGTATAACTAGACCCAAACCCAGACATTTGAAGTGAAAGTTATCCTCCAACACCACATGGTTCTAAATGGTCCACATAATGTTCAGAAAAAGTCACACCACTTTGAGCGTCGGTTTTGGGAGGGAGGGGGGAGAAATCGGTAAATTCGTAGTTTTTTATAGTTTTTATAGTATAGTTTTTTAAGTTTTTCGTCAATATTTCTAAAACTATGCGGTTTAGCATGAACAACCTTCTATACAAAAATGCTCTACATTATTTGAAATAAAAAAGGCCCTATGTATAATCCTTCTAAATTGAACGGTTCCAAAGTTACAGAGGTAGTGTAGTATAATTGGTCCAAAAAAGCCTAACCCAAACATCCAAAGTAAAAGTTTTCCTCTAACACCAAATTGTTCTATATGGTTCACATATTGTTCAGAAAAAAGTAACACCATTTTGAGCGTCCCCTTTGGGGTGGGGGAGGAGATGGGGGAGAAGTCGGTAAATTTTGCTTTAGCGTAAACAATGTTCTATACAAAAATGTTCTACATAAAATTTAAAACTAGTTAAAAAATTGTTACGGTTACGTTACGGTCCAGTACGTAATTGTAAAATAAAATCAACGGTTCCAGAGTTACGGAAGGTGAAAAGTGGAGGTTTTTGATACTTTTTATATTCTTTGGACAATTTATAATATTATTACTGATGAAAAAAATTTCTTTAACAGGATCGTGTTTTTTAAATAAAATTTGCTGTTTCAATGGCAGATCATATGTTAGTGATAAGCCCTTGAATAAACGTCAACCTCACCACCCAAAATCATCATCAATTGCCCAAAAAAATATAAAAAGTATCGAAAACCTCCACTTTTCACCCTTTGTAACTCTGGAACCGTTGATTTTATCAAAATTATGTATAGGACTTTTTTTGTTTTAGAACATCCTCTTATGTAGAAAATTTTTGTATAGAACATTGTTTACGCTAAAGCATAGTTTTAGAAATATTGACGAAAAAACGTAAAAAAACTATTAATTTACCGACTTCTCCCCCATCTCCCCCCAAAACCGGACGCTCAAAATGGTGTGACTTTTTTCTGAACATTATATGGACCATATAAAACAATTTGGTGTGGGAGGATAACTTTCACTTTGGATGTCTGGGTTATACCATCCTTTGGATCAATTGTATCATACTATTTGTTTTTAAACATATACTTAGCAAAATGTGAAAAAGGTGTGGAATAGTATATTATGCAACGAGCTGATAGTCATTATAAAGCGAGTATGACAGATACGAAACGAGCAGCCTAGCGGCGAGTTTCGTATAGAGTACGAGCTTCATAATGATAATTAAATGGAATTTGTATACACGATTTTTTCTATGATCATTCAAAACAAAAAATATATTCAAATGTATTAATTTTGTAACGCAAACAAATTAAGTAGTTATATGGTTAAATTAATTATTTTGTTGATACATTTATATTTTCAATATTACAATAATTATTAAAATGACTTTGGAAAAAAAAATTAATATAACTATCATGTTCAGACATTTTCTAAAAAATAATTAAAGGGGAACGGAACAAAATGCAAAATTTTGACGCATGTCAAAATTTTCAATGTGTTTTAAATGTATTTATTTTTTTCGAATCCTGAGAAAACTAATAAACATTTTTGAAAAATTTAAACTCAGAATGAAATACTACATTATTACCGAGGGTCGAAAGTCCCTGAAAACTTCTATAATGTTTATAGACCAAGAGGCAGCGCTGAAAAATCTCTTTGAATTTACTAAAGCTAGATTTTTTACAGTTAATTATTGTGAGTGTGTAGGGAAACATACTGCGGTCGGTCAAGCGAAACGTAGAACAGGGGTTAATATTTTTTACATTTTCTTCGTAAAACTAATATTTTTCGAGTTATTCGCGTTTGAAAATAACAGTTTTTCAACTAAAAAATCGACATTTTTAAAGGGGTTTTTGAGAATACCTCGAAAAATATGCATTTAATCAAAAGAACTGTAGATATCAAAATTGCATCTTTTAGAAACACAAACCAAATTCTTTTGCAATAATATGTTTAAGACCAATCCAAACCGAGATACGGCATGTTAAAAGCATAAAAAGCTTTTTTCGTCAAATGCATAATTTGAAATATTCAAAGCCAAATAATGGGAAAATTTTGCATTTTTCGAGGAAAACTAAAATAATCTTTTTTCAAGTATACAATTAGACTTTTCAAAAAATAATAAAAAGTTTCTAGCATGAAAATTAAGCGACTTATAATCAAAATGCCGGTACCTGCTGTTCTCTACGAAAAAATCAGTGAAAACAACCCCCTAACTACCTTACTAATTCAAAATTGGTCTTCACATTTCTGTAGTTCCTTTAATATTAATATTATCAATACACTCAAGGAGTTTGTCCTAGTTAAAATGCCTAATTTTTTAAAAATTGGAGTTTAAAGAAAAATAGATTTTTTGCAATTTGGTATTTTTCACCTTTTACTTCAAAATATCCCCGAAAATACTGAAGATACGGAAAAAATTATAAGCTACTAAATTTTTGCTTTTTTATGACTAAAATTACCCTGTGCATAGATTTTCATTACAGTGAATAGTTAGCCAGATATAGCTGTTTAAAACCTCTAGTTACCAGCAAACACCCCCTTATTCGAGCTCTTTAAACCCGCGCCAATTAAAAACTAAGGGATCTTACGGAATTTAATTTAGACAGTCTTACATCTCTTTAAAAATCCTACAAAATCGTTTTTGAGGGGTCTCATTACTGAGAGGGTATCAAAGTTGCTTTCCTACGAAGGTAACTAAATCCATTTACTAAGGCTTAAAATCAGTACACATATTCTAAATTAAATATAAATAAAAGGTATTAGAGTCGGTCAACTGTATGACGTGACAGAGCCGGTCGGTCGGCTCCATAAGCGGACTGTTCGAGTTTTTCGAAAATAAAAATAGTTTTATAAACGTAGCTCCTTGATTTTTAATGATAAAAAGTTTCTTCAAAAATTATTATATAGGATTTTTAAGGAGCTATAAGATTGTGTCAATTAAATTCCGTAAGATCCCTTAGTTTTTAATTGGGGCGGGTTTAAAGGGCTCGAATAAAAGGGTGTTTGCTGGTAAATAGAGGTTTTAAACAGCTATATCTGGCTAACTATTCACTGTAATGAAAATCTATGTACATGATAATTTTAGCCGTTAAAAAAACTACAGTTTAGTAGTTTATAATTTTTTTCGTATTTTCAGTATTTTCGGAGATATTTTGAAGTAAAAGGTGAAAAATACCAAATTTCAAAAAATCAATTTTTTTTAAACTCCAATTTTTTCAAAATTAGGCATTTTTAATAGGTCAAATTCCTTGAGTGTATTGATAATATAAATATAAAAGGAACTACAGAAAGGTGAAGACCAATTTTAAATTAGGAACGTAGTTAGTGGGTCGCTTTCACTGATTTTTTAGTAGCGAAAAGCAGGTACCGACATTTTTTTTGATTATAAGTCGCTTAATTTTCATGCTAAAAACTTTTTATTATTATTTTTTGAAAGACCTAGTTGTATGATTAAAAAAAGATTATTTAAGTTTTCCTCGAAAAATGCAAATTTGTCCCATTATTTGGCTTTGAATATTTTAAATTATGCATTTGACGAAAAAAGCTAACCTTTAACATGCCGTATCTCGGTTTGGATTGGTCTTAAAGATATTATTGCAAAATAATTGGATTTGTGTTACTAAAAGATACAATTTTTATATCTGCAGTTTTTTTGATTAAACGCACATTTTTCGAGGTATTCTCAAAAAATGTCGATTTTTTCGTCGAAAAACTGTTATTTTCAAGCGCGAATAACTCGAAAAATATTAGTTTTACGAAGAAAATATAAAAAACATTTTTTTCTTAGAATCACGTTTTCCATCCAATTAACTGGTTAAAATGTAATAAAAACTTCCCACCCCCGAGCTGGGAAGGCAACCACCCCAAGGTTTTAGCGTATGATAGCGGCATGATATAGAAAATGATCCTTGGACTATTCCCTACCTTCTGTGAAAATTTCAAGTAAATCCATGCTGGACGAAAACATTGCGAGCCAAAATGCTTAATTTCCTCAATCAAATGTTGGGGCCGACCGACCGGCTCTGTTCCGTCATACAGCTGACCGACTATAATAACTTTTATTTATATTTAATTTATAATGTGTGTACTGATTTTCAGCCTTAGTAAATGGATTTAATTACCTTCGTAGGAAAGCAACTTTAATACCCTCTCAGTAACTTCTGTTCTACGTTTCGCTTGACCGACCGCAGTATGTTTCTCTACACAATCACAGTAATCAACTGTGAAAAATTTAGCTTTAGTAAATTCAAAGAGATTTTTCAGCGCTGTCTCTTCGTCTATTACTTTAATAAGTTACAGGGGTGAAAATAAAAGAAAAAATTTAGTGTGACTTTAAATTGCAAATATTTCATTCAAAAGAAACTTTTTATTTATTTTAAGGGATTTTTGGAGTGACGAATTAGAATAAAAATAATCTTTTATTCTGCGTTTAAATTTTTCAAAAATACTTTTTAATTTTCTCAGAATTCGAAAAAAAATGAATACCTTTAAAACACATTGAAAATTTTGACAGGCGTTAACATTTTGCATTTTGCTCCAATCCCCTTAATTTTAAATTAGTCAGTTTTTTTACGTATTGAGGACTGTCAAAGCGTATGTATTTGACTTGCCATTGGTCACTGCGCTTGTGCCAACTTCATCGCCAATTCCAAATCGCGATTGTATTGGTTAAAAATCTATATCGTAATGAAAATCTGTATCATAATGAAGCTGATTATGATACAGGTAGTGAAATCCTAATTGATATGTTAAAGTACGAGAATAGAAAAATAAATTTATCTACTCTATCTCATATTATGTATAAGTTTTTAGTTTGTGAAAACTGTCGTTATAGATAGCAACACATCAAGGGTTTAAAGTGGGCGTGAAGTAATAATGTATTTTAAATGGGATTAACTTTTTCGCACTGTTTTTGGAACTTTCATATAATCAAATATTCTTAACTTTCGCGTTTTCATGGTGATGACATGTGTGCCAAAAATTACAACAAATTTTTTGACAGTTTTGAGGTTTGCAAGAAGTTTGAATTTTCAAATGTCAAAGTTCTAAAAATTGTAGAATAGAAATATATTTCAGTGACGAAGAGTTGCAGTTTCTTTATTTGTTTATCGTAGATAAAATATTGTATGACACTGTGCGTGAAGTACTTACTGCGCACTTAGGCCATGTACAGCACTCGCACCGTTCGTGCTCGTAAACATCGAGTGCGTGCGCAAAAAGCATAATTCACTATAAATAACTATTAGAACACTATAGTAAATGTTTCATAAATAACAATTAGAACACTTATATGCTTATCTATTACTAATAATAAAATATTGTTAAAATAATAAAAATATGATTTTAATAACGAACCCTTGCGAAAATTTAATTGTAATAAATAAATTACCTACCATGTAATAAATATGTCCAAATATTGAAATGCTATAAATTATATTAAAATATTCTCGATAATTTATAATTGTTCAACTTCAATTATTGCTATATTAATTATTAGATTTGTACAGAACTACTGTAATTTTATTATATTTGATGATAGTCAAATATGATGAAAATAAGTGGACACAAAAAATCCTAGAATAGAGACCAAGGAGGACGACAAGAAACATGGGAAGTTGAAGACTTGAAGAAATGAGTGTATTTTACCGATTGCATCCTTTTTTAGGGTCACTCTCTTTTTCTTCTTATAGAAATCTTAGGGTTTTTTAAACTTTGTTTTTTTTTAAATTACTTAATTGGATTATAAAACAAAATTTCATGATTATTATATGCGACTAAGCAAATATTAATGGATAATATATATATATATATATATATATATATATATATATATATATATATATATATATATAAGATTATGGTATTCTTGACTGTATATTCAAATATCAAGCAGTGATTCTTGATATATAGTTCTTTTCAGCTTTTAATTGCTCCCCAAATATATATATATATATATATATATATATATATATATATATATATATTATATATATATATATATATATATATATATATATATATATATATATATATATATATATATATTTGGGGAGCAATTAAAAGCTGAAAAGAACTAAGAGTCCCTAAGATGTACAAAAAATCTACACAAATTATAGGATACGCTAACGATATGGTAGTAGCCACAAGACATTAAAAAGCTTAGAATACTCACTGATGATACCAATAGAGGAAGCGATGCTTATAATAGTCTAAGTAAAGAAGCTTAAAATAGGACAAAACCTCGAAATTTTTACAGAATGGATCGATTTCCTTGAAAATTTGAGAATATGTAGTGGATAGTCCAAGGATCAAAATCTAAATCATGGCAAAAGGCGCTTTTCCTATGGGGGTGGTTGCCACGCCATCTCGTGGGCGGAAATTTTTATTATATTTTGACCGCAAGAGTTGGTAAAAATATTCATTATAAGCAAAAACGTTTTATACATTTTTTGATAAAATTACTAGTTTTCGATTTATTCGCTATCGAAAGTGTTAGTTTTATATCGAAAAAAAAACAATGTTTTTAATCAGCTTTCTGCTAATAACTCAAATAGTTTTCGTTTTATTAAAACAACTTTACTAAACAAAAATGTACCTTTTGAAAAAAAAAACAAAACCGTTTTTTTGTTTTCTTAAGAGGAATAGTAATCGAGCTATACTTTATTATATGTTGGCTCTTCTTCGTCAAATGCTAAATATTGTAGCTTCAAAGTCAAAGGATGGGAAAACTATGTATTTTTCGAGGATAACTTGTTGAGACTAATTTAAAGTATTTAAAAATCTCCAGAAATAAAAAAATCTCTATCTAAAAAAATTAAGTGACTTATAATGAAAAGAATTTCAGTCCCTATTTTTTTCAGCAAAAAAGTGATCATTAACAAACCCCCTAATCACCACCCTAATTAAAATTTGTCATTGACCTGATTTGGTTTTCTTGACTTATGTATTGTTAATAGTAGAAGTTTGATCGGCTTAGAATAATTAGTTTTTAAAAACATGGAGTTAAAAGCAAATAACGAGTTTTTGTAGTTTGGTAAAAAATGCCCTTTTCTTTAGAATAGAAAGATTGGCATCAGAGACACGAAAAAATATTTCAATATGAAGTTGTAACTTATTTAATTCCCAAAAACTTGGTTTGCAAAAATTTTTTTACGGCAAAAATTGAGTGAGCTATGACAATTAAAACTTGTAATATCATGCAAAAACCACCTTTACCAACCCTTTCAATGCCACCTCTTTTTGAGACTGAGAATTTTAAAAATATTTAATATTAATAGCTTTATAGATTTTGTAAGAACCTACAATAGTCTATTTTAAAGAACTTTCTAAGATAAAAATAAAAAAGTTACGGTTAAAAAATGAAAATATTAAAAAAAAAAGGAGAAATCCAATTGGAAGCATAATAATGTAAGTTTGCGGTGTTTTTAGTCATTGGACTTATTTATTCTTCTTTATTTATGTATTGTTAATAGATTCTAGAAGTTTGACTGGCTTAGAATGATTAGAGTTTTTAAAAACTGGAGTTATAGCGAATAACGAATGTTTGCAATTTGGGAAAAAATTCAATTTTCTTCAGAATAGAAAGATTAGCATCAGAGATAAGAAAAAATGTTTAAATATGAAATTGTAGGTAATTTAATTCCCAAGAACTTGGTTATAAAATTTGTTCTACGGCAAAAATTCAGTGAATTGTAAATGAGCATACCAAAAAACATTGATTTTTTAGATATAAACCTAACACTTTCGATAGCGAATAAATCAAACACTATTAATTTTATCAAAAAAATGTATAGATCAATTTTTGCTTAGAATGTTTGAATTATGAATGTTTTTATTAGCTTTTGCGGTCAAAATATAATAAAAAAAATTCACCCCCGAGATGGGGTGGCAACCACCCTCATGGTAAAAGCGCCTGTCGACATCATATAAATTTTGATCCATGGTCTATCCACTACTTATTCTCAAATTTTCAAGCAAATTTATCCATTCTGTAAAAATTGAGAGGTGAAAAGCTTTGGTTCCTAGACTATTAGAGGACAAAAAATATTTAAGAAAAACCACGCCAAACATTAAGTATACGATGTCAATCTCAACGAAAAATTGTAACATAGATAATATAAAGATTGAAAAATGCGCATTCCAAAAAGTAGAGAGATTTGAGTATCTAGGTATAACAATACACAGAAAGAGTAGTGGAGCATATTGGAAATATCATTGAAAATAAAAGTTGCCAATACTTTAAACGCCTTTTCCTCAAAACTGCTTTGTTAAAGTTGTATACATTGTAACTGAAAAACTACTTGACCGACCTACCTGGAATTTTGTGTTTTCTTTAGACATTCCTTAATAGAGATAACGCTGTCGAGATCTATTTTGTTTTATGCTTATTTTTTGTTTAACAATAATAAATATGTTGATTTTCACCCTTTTTGCAAAAAAATTTGCTGTTTTGATTTCTGAGTGATTTCAAAAAATCAAAAGTCGATGAAACTAAAAAACTCCAAAGTGCAACCTTGAAAAAGTCATAAACTAATAAAATCTTTTTGAATTATTTGTTTACCATGATTCAGTGATGAGTTCTGATGTTCACCGCAAAATTCACTATATTTTGAGGCGTCTTCAAAAATTTGCCACCGTTGGCTTATTTTTCAATATGTTTTCTTGAATTTTTTCTTGAATAATCTATATATTGTGCTGAATATGCTTATTTAATTTAAAAATAAAATATTTCTACCATACTTTAAAAAAAATGTGTTTTAAATATTGATTTAAAGATTCCAGTGTTGGCAAGAAGGTAACAAACAAGGTGTGACAGAAGCTCCTGACAAAAAATAGGTTTTTTCTACAATCGTGTTAAAAATGCAATTTTTAGCACTCCATACGAGCGTTAAAAATGTACTTTAAGGCACTAGTGCTTTAAAATATTTTTAAGGCACTGCAGTTCGTATTGACCGTACAGACAATTTTGATGTAATGTCAAAAAAATATAAAAATGGAATGTCAGTCACGTTCAAGTAAAAGTTTTTGTAGATATTGTCCTGTAATTACGTTTGTAGAAAAAATATTGTATGATATGCGTGTTGAAAAGTACATTTTTAAGGCACTCATGTGAATTGCAGAACTCGCTATCGCTCATTCTGCAAACTTTCACATGCGTGCCTTAAACGTGTACTTTTAACACTCATACCATAAATAACTATTAATAATACAATTATAAATTTAAAACTTAGAAACATTTTAATAGTGAAAACATAAGTGCAATGCATCAGTGGACGAAAAGGCATCAAAAACTTTAAGTCATTTGCCTGCCTTTTCTATTAAAAATTACTCAAATTTAAAGCTAAACAAAGCTTGGCTATCATCATTATCCATAAACTTTTTGCTAATTACCTTAATTAGGAGATAAGGAACAAGAAACAGACAACAGAGCTCTTGATAGTTGAAAAATTTAAAATAATTATAGGAGACAGAGGCGGCATCAGAAAATTTTAAAGGAAATAAAACAAATATTTTCACGAAAGATAAGAAAATTTGCTAAACGAAGGGAGTAGATTGACGGGTCTATAGAAGGGTAGCTTAGGTAACTGGTCGGGGGGTGGACTGAGTAGCTTCTCGGCTGCTTCTCTGAGACACCCAATATTGCCCAAAATCTGCAAGGGATTTTTTCGAGAAAACCTTGAGTTCAGACGACTATCCAGATGATCAGAACAAGAAAAGATCGGCTGAAAACTTCGATATTTTACAAAACAGTAAGAAAACGCATCGAACACCCACCAATATAAGTGATGAAAAACTGGAGAAAATACTATATCTGATGCAAGAGATGAAAACAGAAATAAAATATGAGATGAAATTAGGTATTAAGATAAGACCAAAAATAATATGCAATGGACATGAAAAAGTTAAAAGAAGAGAACGAGGAACTCAGAAAAGAAAATGAAGATATAAAAGCAGAATTAACACAAATTAAACAGAATATGGAATGTTGTTCTGAAGCTATTTCCTTGTGGCATTTTTATAATTACGTATTTTTTATGGGAAATAAGCCACAATTTTACTAAAAAATGAATTTATTAACGTTTCGAAGCCCAAATCGGGTTCGATTTGAACAAAATTGACAACGAAACCCGATTTGGTCTTCAAAACGTTAATAAATTAATTTTTTAGTAAAATTGTGGCTTATTTCCCATAAAAAATACGTAAGAATATGGAATGGATCGATACAGAAAAAAGGAAAAATAATATTTTTCTAAGCGGCCTGAATATTGATACAGGAAACCAAGCAGACCTCAAAATAGCCACGGAGAACTTTTTACAAACAAATCTACAGCTAGAAATAAACATCAGAACTGTAATAAAAATAGGATAATTCCACTACCTTATTATTAGGAGAATCCAACTATATAATGGTAAAGACAAGCAAACAGTCATGGAAAACAAATATAAACTGAAAAACATAAGAAATCAAACAATCTTCCTAATCAATTATATGACGAAACAAGAGAGGAAAATACAAAAACAGCTCCGAGAACTAGCTAAAGACGAAAAAGAAAAGGGAAAAGAAGTAAAAATAGGTTACAATAAAGTTACAAAAAATGGGGAGGAGTGGAGATGGAATAGAGTAAACGAAAAAATAAAGAAATCTGCTCCAAAAAACTAAGGAAACAACAAACGAGGGATAGTAAAGACGATGACGACAACGCAAAGACAGCGGAATAAAAATTTGGATAAAGAAAATCATATAGAAGGAAAGGATAGTCAACAAAAAAAATGAACAAAGGAAACAGGACATTGAAAAAACAGCTAGCATGATTGACGTGGAAATGAAACAAGGACAAGACGCAAAAACTAGAATAAACGAAAATAATAACTTGAAAATTGGTACATGGAATTTAACATCACCTAGAGGAAAAGAATGCGAATTAGAGCAAGAAATGGAAGAATTTAAAATGCAAATAATAGGTATTAGCGAAACAAAAAAATGTGGAAGAGGAAAAGAAAAAATTTCATAAAATTATACGATGTATTACCCCGGGGTAGACAAAGAACTTAGAGCGAAAGAAGGAGTAGGCATAGTAGTCACAGAGATAATAGAAAAAAGAATATCAGATTTCAAACCTATATCGTCGAGAATAATGTATATAAAAATAGAAATGGAAATGGTACATAGTTCAAATATATTCACCAACAGAAGGAACGGAAGAAGAAAAAATGGAAGATTTCTAAAACGAACTAAACGAACGAGATGAGATAAGAGAAAAATGTGAAAGAGTAGTGTTAATGGGAGATTGGAACGCAAGGATAGGGAAAGATAAAAACAAAGGACTTGGGTGCATGGGAAGACATAGTGAAGAGATACTAAACAGAAATATAATTAAAATGATCAGATTCTGATAGACAAATGACCTATTAATAGGAAACTCGTTTACATAGCAAGTACTATGGAGGAAAAATGGGAAAAATTTAAAGAAGTAATAATGAAGAAAGCAGAAGAGATAGGAAATCAAGCAGTCAGAAAATTAAACAAAAAGAGGGAATGGCGGAATGCAGATATACAGGAAGAAGTGAGAAAAAGAAAAAGGCATGAAAAAAATACAATAATACAAGAGAGGAACAAGATAAAAAAGAATACCAAAAACATAGAAACATAGTGAAAGAACTAGTTAAAAAAGGAAAGGAAGAGAGTTGGAAGAAGTTCGGTGAATCACTAAACCAAAATTACAGAGACAACAACAGATGCTTCTGGAATAAAGTAAGGAGCCTAATAGGAAAGAAAAGAAAAAAACTCAGAGGAGTAAAAGAAAAAACAACAAACTAAAGACAAACACAACAGAGATACTAGAGGTATGGAGAGAATATTATGAAGATAAATATAACAGCAAGGAAAGTGGAGAAATAGAGACAGAGGGAACCATAGAACAGACAGCAGCAGAGGAATACCAAATGGAAGAAATAAGTACAGAAGGATTGGGAGAAGCGATAAGTAGAATAAAAATAGGAAAAGCGAGCGGAGCCGATAAAATTGATCCCGAAATGATAAAATGAATTGGGAAAGAAGGAAAGAAGTGGTTGCTGGAAATAATGAGAGAAGCATGGAGAACAAACAAAACGCCGAGAGAATGGGAAGAAAACTTACTGATCCCAATTCACAAGAAAGGAGAAGAATCCACCTGTGGAAACTATAGAGATATATGCCTCTCATCAGTAGTGTTCAAGCTCTATACGAGAATAATAGAAAGAAGATTAGGAACAGAGGTAGAAGAAAAACTTGAAGACGAACAAACAGCAGTCAGAGGCAAAAGGCAAACAGTGGACAACATAAGCATATTACGAAATATAATTGAAAAAATAATGATCGGGAAACAAACATCTATATGACCTTCTTAGACCTTAAAGCAGCGTTCGACTCAGTAGACCGGAAAGTATTGTTGAATACTATGGAGGAGCTGGGAATAACGAGGAAACTATTAGAGATAATTAAAAGTAAATACAGCAGAGTGGTGGGAAAAGTACAAATAGGAGGTAGCAGATCACTAGAATTTAGGATGAACAAGGGAATAAAACAGGGAGGTAAGCCTTAAGCCCAGTCCTATTCGTCATAATTATGGATAAATTATTTAAAAAAATAAAAAGAAGAACAAAGCACCTAAAAACAATAATAGGCTACACGCACCTAACACCAGTTATGATAGAAGGATTACTGTATGCGAACGACGTCGTTCTCTTAGCAGACAACCCGAGAAAGATGCAGCGACTAACTGCTGTATGGACTGAGGAAATAGAGAAAATGAAATTAGAACTAAACATCAGCAAATGCAAGACGATGAAAATAGGTGAGCAGGAGCAGGAGATTGAAGGCGAAACACGAGTGTTCTGTAATATAAAGAACAAGAATTAGAGAGGGTGACGGTGTACGAGTACCGGAGCACGATAATATCCAATGACGGAAAGCTAGACCTAGAAACTGCAAATAGAACAAAGAAAGTTACGAAAATATATTATGAGATTAATAATACGATACTGGAAAAACCGGAAATCAACCAGGAAATAAAAATATATGGATTTTTATAAAAATACAATCACAGTATCAACTCTTCTGTATGGAAGTGAGACATGGGTCACAAATAAAAGATATGAAAGTGCGATAAATGCAGCAGAAATGAAACAGCTGAGAAAAATAGCTGAAAAGACGAAGATGGACAGGGAAAGGAACGAAAACATCCGAAACGCGTTAATCAAAAACCAATAGAAAAAAAATTGAAAAAAGAAAACTGAATTGGTTTGGACATATAACTAAGATGAACGAGAACAGACTAGTAAAGAAGGTGACAGATGCCAAAAGACAGGGGAAAAGAAGAAGGGGCAGACCTAGAAAGGGGTGAATGGAGCACATCGAGGAAATCGGGACATAGAGAGGGAAAACTGTGCAACAGATGAAGGAAATGGCAGGAAACCGGAAGGCGTGAAAGAAATGGGTAAAAGGTGGATAGGTGATTCCAAAGTCCGACGCTTTTATAGGGCATAAGGACAACGAGAAGAAGAAGAAGAAATATTGATTTCAACCCCTACGGTCCCCCTTAAGGATAGCTATGACACGGTTTTGATAAGCAACCCATGCTAGAGATATTTGTCTATGTATGAAATTTAATAAAAATATGTTTCATCCGGCAAGCAGATGGGTACAGATCGACCTATAGTCGGATTTTAGACTATTAATAAAAACTAATAATAATAGAAAGGAAGATCGTTATAAGTATCGGAATCCTTTTACCCTTTAGACGAGCGGAACACTTCCAAAAAACGCTTATTTCTAGAGATACTGACCACGGAGAGGGGAGTGGCCAATTTTAGTCATACTGTGTGTTTTTGATGGTGCTGAAAACGAAAATGAGATTTATTTTTAATTTCATGTGGGGGAACATTGTCAAAATCGCAATTTTACCCCAAAAATAAAAAAAAAATTAAATCACGTTTTTTTGCGTTTACCTCGCTACAACTATGTTCACTTTAATATTTTTTTCTGAAACTTTTACAGTATATAACTCTAACATTTCTGAAGATAATGTTTCATAAATTTCTGTTTCAAGCTTTAATTCTTATTCTGATAAAGATTATGAATTTTTCAAAGGAAAAGGTGCGGATTTGTGCATTACACAGTTTAATCGCAAAAGTTGTCTGATGAAGTTTAATATTTAGCTTCTTAATCACGTCTATGTTAAAACACAGAGTACAAAGAAGTTTTCTGGTAAGTTTTAGATCAAAATGTTTTATAGAAAAAAATAGTGCAACTTTTAATATCGACATTAGAAATCCTCAATATAACGCTTATTTTTCGAGATACTGACCATCAACCATGGGTGGTGAATGGTTAATTTTGGTCTTAGATTATGTTTTTGACCGTGATGAAAACGAAAATGAAATTTATTTTAAATTTCAGGTGGGGGAATATTGTTAAAATTGCAATTGTACCCTAAAAATAAAAAAAAATGAAATCATGTTTTTTTGCGTTTAGCTGGCTACAACTCTGGTCCGTTTTAATATTTTTTTTCTAAAGTATGTACACTATATCGCTCACTTTTTTGAAGACAATGGTTTCTGCTTTAAGCTTTTATCTTTTAAAGTACATTTACAGTGAATTTCAAAGTTTAATCGAAAAATTTGACTGACAAAGTTTGAAATATAGATTTTAAATAGAACTCTTTTTAAAACATGAGTACAAAGAAGTTTGCTGAAAAGTTTTGGATCAAAATGTTTTATAGAAAACAAATGGTGCAACTTTTAACATCGACGTTATAAATCCCCAAAATAACGCTAATTTTTCGAGATACTGATCATTGGTGGTGAATGACTAATTTTGGTCTTACTTTATGTTTTTAATAGTGCTGAAAACGAAAATCAAGTTTATTTTGAATTTTAGGTGGGAGAACATGGCCAAAATAGCAATTTGGCCCTAAAAATAAAAAAAATTAAACCACGTTTTTCTTCAAATTAAAATTTGCACCATATTTTTTCGATAACACATCTAGATCTAGAACTCCCCATAAAACTTTTTTGAACTCTATGGTTTAACATAAACGTAATTAAATAGATCAATTTTAAAATTGTGTCACTTAATTTTTGCGAGTTAACTTTGCAATTCACGAATTCGCACCTTTGATTTTTTAAAAATTCATAACTTTTATGAGCCTTACACCACTATGTGGTAAAAAGGTTTTTTGAATATATATATATATATATATATATATATATATATATATATATATATATATATATATATATATATATATAAACTTTTATGAAGAAAACACTGAAAGACAACAGTTGCTTTCAGAGTCTTCACAAAGGTGAAAAATATATGCTGTAGGAATTTCAAAAAAAATATTAAAATGGAACAGAGCTGTAGCGACTTAAACGTAAAAATTCGTGACTGCATTTTTTTTTTCATTTTTACGGTAAAATTGCGATTTTGACAATGTTCCCTCACATAAAATTAAAAATAAACCTCTTTTCTTGTCAGCACCATCGAAAACATAAAATAAGACCAAAATTAGCCATTCACTGCCCGTGGTCAGTATCTCGAAAAATAAGCTTTATTTTCGGGGTGTATAACGTCTATATTAAAAGTTGCGCCATTTTTGTTATACAAAACATTTGAAACTAAAACTGTTCAGAAAACTTTTTTGTACTCTGTGTTTTAACATAAACATGATTAATAAGATAAATTTCAAATTTTGCCACTCAACTTTTGCGATTAAACTTTGCAATTCACGAATCTGCACCTTGTACTTTAAAAAATTCATAACTTTTACTAGGATAAGACTAAAAGCTTAAAGCAGATAACATAGTCTTAAAAAAAGTGAGCAACATATAGTATACAAGCCTTAGAAAAAAATATTAAAATGGACCAGAGTTGTGGCGAGTTAAAGGCAAAAAAACGTGATTTCACTTTTTTTAATTTTTAGGGTAAAATTGCGATTTTGACAATATTCATCCACCTAAAATTTAAAATAAATTTTATTTTCGTTTTTAGCACCGTTAAAAACATAATCTATGACCAAAATTAGCCATTTACCACCCATGGTCAGTATCTCGAAAAATAACCGTTATATTGGGGATTTCTAATGTCGATAATAAAAGTTGCACTATTTTTTTTTATAAAACATTTTGATCTAAAATTTTCCAGAAAACTTCTTTGTACTCTATTTTAACACAAACGTGACTAAAAGGCCAAATTTTAAATTTCGTCACTCAACTTTTGCAATTAAACTTTGCAATGCGCACAACCTTTATCACAATAATAATTAAAACTTGAAGCAGGTACCGTTGTCTTCGAAATATTAGAGCTATACACTGTAAAAATTTCAGGAAAAAGTGTCAAACGTGAACAGAGTTGTAGCAAGGTAAACGCAAAACAACGTGATTTTATTTTTTCTATTATTAGCGTAAAATTGCGATTGTGACAATGTTCCCCCACATGAAATTAAAAATAAATCTCATTTTCGTTTTCAGCACCGTCAAAAACATACAGTATGTCTAAAATTGGCCATTCACCTCTCCGTGATCAGTACCTGGTCAGTTTGGAGTTGCCTGCCGCTCGCCTACTTGTATTAAATATGTGAACAAGTTTTTGAAGGCTATCTTCGTTTGTCTGCGTCTGCGTAACAGAGAATTTTAATTTTATTGTAAAGTAAATGATGGTTTTGCTTGTTTTTGATTCAGAGGGATGCACAATCGCCGGACACCTGTTTCCACCGTTTCAGGCTTTTTCAACAGCGCTAGCGTGCACTCCTCTGACTCGAAAAACAGCTCAACCATCAATTTAAGGGGAATTTGAAAGATCATTCAAATTCCCATCGGGACGCGATCCAGCGACATCTCTTAACAAATTGAAGAATCTCAGATGCAGAATCCTCCATTAAAATGGTAAATAGTAATTTAAATCTGAGACTTTTCATGTTGGAAGTTCTTTCTGGTACATCCTTAAGGATGTACCAGGAAATGTTCGGAAGAAAAAAAAATGTTCTTTACAAGTTTTTCCGTATGATGCATAGTTTTCGAGATAAACGCGGTTGAACTTTGAAAAAATCGAAAAATTGTAATTTTTCGAACCCGAATAACTTTCGATTAAAAAATAAAATAGCAATTCTGCTTACCGCATTTGAAAGTTCCAGTCAAATTATACCGGTTTTGAATATTCTCATTGTTAAAAATTAATTTTTTTTGTCAAACAAAGCTATAAACACATAGTGCTTCATTGATGTATTCAATGCATCTCTCATTTAAAATCGAACGAGTAGGCGCTCCTACAAACAGGCTATTTCTACGTAGTATGCGTTAAACGCATGTATTGGGCAAAGGAAACACTATTTCTTTATAGATTTTTTTGACAATAAAAAGATTAATTTTAGCAATGCAAATAACCAAAATCGGTATAATTTGATTTAAAATTTAAAATGAGGTAAGCAGAATTGCTATTTCATTTTTTAATCAAAAGTTATTCGGGTTCAAAAATTGCAATTTTTCGATTTTCTCAAAGTTCAACTGCGTTTATCTCGAAAACTCTGCATGATACGAAAAAACTTGTAAAGAACATTTTTTGCTTATAATGACCCAAAAAAAACACACAAAAATATTTTGTTTTGCGAAAGATCGCTGTTACGTTATAACAATCTTATCGACATCCAGATCCACTGTTACCCAAAAAATTCGTTTTCTACAGGTCAAAATAAATAAAAAAAAACTTGGGTAAGTCCATCTGAAAATACAGGAGGCCGTTGTACCCCCCACTCCTGGCGACAGGACTATAAAACGCGCGTTAGCATGTGAACGGTTTCAAGTAAAATGTATGTAGTTGTAATCGCGCCTTATCAAAACGCGCGTTAAGCGCCTCTCATGTTAACGTGCTCTTAGTTTCGTAATAACGCAGCTGGACGAATCTTTGACCGTCTGACTGGACTAGACCCGTTTGGTGTGAAATGAGCAGTGTAAATCAGATGGCCTTACTTGCCTCTTATTCAAGTTCAATGATCAAAACAGTTTATGTCGACAGTCATGCACTATTAGAGCCAAGAATTGTTTAAAAACTCGAAGAAATATAAACAGTATAAGTTGGCATAAACTGTTTTTACCAAATTAAAAGTTAATTTTATTACTTATACTAAAATAACCATATAGATTTATTTAACTTATAATACCATATTGACTTGTTTTATTAATAGGTACCAAGGTAAAAACCTAGTCTTTTTCGTCAAAAACAATATTTTGACCATTTTGACATACTCTTTTTACCGAGCACCCGCTATTCCCGAGATTCCGCTATTCCCGCTGGATATTATAAAAATAATTGAAAAGTCTAAAAAACAATCAGATGGAAGTCAGAATAAGCAGACAAGTTACGGAACCTATAAATACAGACAATGGAACTAGACTGAAGGATTCACTAAGCCCTACATGCTATTCAATACAATTTAAATGCCATCAACAAAGGTAGTGGATACAAAATGGGAAACAATAAAATTAAAAAATTGAAGAGTCTCAGATGCAGAATCCACCATTAAAATGGTAAATAGTAATTTAAATCTGAGACTTTTCATGTTGAGAGTTCTTTCTGGTACATGCTTAATCTGAGTAAAGATAGAAAAGTAAATGATGGTTTTGCTTGTTTTTTGATTCAGAGGGATGCACAATCGCCGGACAGCTGTTTTCACCGTTTCGGGCTTTTTCAACAGCGCTTTTTTCCCTTAAGGATGTACCAGAAAGAACTTTTAACATAAAAGTCTCAGATTTAAATTACTATTTACCATTTTAATGGTGGATTCTGCATCTGAGACTCTTCAATTTGTTAAGAGATGTCGCTGGATCGCGTCCAAATGGGCATTTGAATGATCTTTCAAATTCCCCTTAAATTGATGGTTGAGCTGTTTTTCGATTCAGAGGAGTGCACGCTAGCGCTGTTGAAAAGGCCGGATATGAAATGCCTCCCGAAAAATGGTTTCTTACCTGCCGCTAAAATGGTCACATACGAATTGCCTCCCAAGCTTTAAATAAAGTACATGCTTCTAATCTTTATGTGAAGGTGAGACGTTGCCACATCTTCGTCCCTTTGTAAATTTTTGGCAAAATTGGTATTTTGTGATTTAATTTATTTTATTTTCAACCTTTATATATTAAACATTATTCACACTAGGCGGTATTTATAAATTTCAGCTAACTTGTACATATCCAATTAGTTTTATAACCATAATAATAAATTTTATAATAACCATTATCTTTTTTTTTTTTATTTATTTACGCTGTAACCACAGGGGTTATTAGCGATCTAAAAAATATAACAAAAGTAAAGTTAATAAAAATTACAATAGGTGATACAGTCCAGAGTCTTTAAGATAATTTATTGTGTTTTTAACATTCATGTTTACTCCTAAGGCTTCCTTTATATTCATTGGGATGGTATACTTCTTTCTTATTGTTTCATATGTTTTGCACTCAGTTAATATATGTTTCACGGAGAGTGTTGTTTCACAGTTTTCACACATAGGCGGCACAGTTCGCGTAAAGAGATGTTTGTGTGTTAGGTTGCTGTGTCCCAGCCGTAAACGTGTTATTTTCACTTGGTCGGGTCTGTTCGCTATTATTTGCGGCCACGGTTTCATTGATTGTTTGATTTCCTTGAGTTTATTTTGCGACGCACTCCATTTATTTTGCCACGCACTAAACACTTTATATTTTATTTCTGACTTCAGGTCATCGGAAGAAACCTCGTTAATAAGGATGGAGTCCTGGCTGAGGGATGCTGAACGGGCTAGTAGATCTACTTCCTCATTTCCTTGTATACCTGAGTGTGATGGGACAAACATAAAGTCGACAGTGATCTTATTTTTATTTAGGATCGCTATTTCTGATTGGATATGTAAGGCAATTGGATTATTGGTGTAAAGACGTTTGATAATGTTAAGTGAGCTGAGTGAATCGGTTATTATGAGAGACGGGGATTGTTTCGACTCTTTTATGTGGATCAGTGCTTGTAATATTGCATACAACTCTGCAGTGAATGACGACGTAATAGGCTTGAATTTAAATTTTAATGATGTATTGGGTGTGAGGATGGCTGCACCAACACCGTCTGATGATTTGGATGCGTCAGTGTATATCTTGTAGTGATTTTTAAAGGTTTCCATTTCTTTTAAGAATGATTGTTTGATTAGGCCTGTTATGGTCTCACTTTTTTTGTATATACTAAGGTTAGTATTAATTTTGGGAATTGGTATTAACCAGGGTGGAGAAGTTGGGAAATTTGTTGGGATAATTTCAGGAAATTGAAGATGTAGGTCATGAAGGTTTCTCCTAATTCTTTCGTAAAATGGTGGATCTAATCTTGTTGCAGAGAAAGTGCCTTGAAATCGATCTGTAAATGTATTGGTATAAGTAGGGTGTTCTTTATTACTGGCTATTTTAGAAGCATATGAGAGAGAAAGATATTTGCATCGTAAACTTAGGGGTGGTTCTCCTGTTAAGCATTGTAAACTTTCAACTGGTGTCGTTCGAAACGCACCTGTAGCTATTCGTAGAGCCGCGTTTTGAACAGTTTCTAAGGTTTTCAATACTGACATTTTGCTTGATGAATAAACTATCGTACTATAGTCGAGTTTGGATCTGACTAAAGATTTATATACGTGTAATAGTGTATTTTGATCTGCTCCCCAGTTTTTGCTGGAAATAGTTTTCATAACATTTAATCCTGCTTGGCATGATTTTTTAAGTTCTTCTGTATGTTTTTTCCATGATAACTTTTGATCGAAAACCATACCTAAAAATCGGACATTATTTGTGAAACTAAGGGTTTGGTTATATAGCTTCAGATGCGGAGTTCGAGTGTTATGTTTTCTTGTGAATAGAATACATTTAGTTTTTGTCGGTGAGAATTGTAATCCGATAGACCTAGACCATGTTTCTAACTGATTGATTGTTTGTTGTAAATGTTTTTGTATAGATGTAGAGTTTTTTCCTTTGGCAAATAAAACTAAGTCATCAGCGTATAGTCTTCCTTTGACAATTGGTGAGCATTGTTGAAGTATATCGTTTATGGCTATTAGGAAAAGGGTTGAGCTTATAACTGATCCTTGTGGTACTCCGTTCTTTTGAACTTTTTTATCTAAGTTAACGTTGTCTGATCGAACTATGAAGCTGCGAGATTGAAGAAAATTTGATATAAATTTTAACATATTTCCTCTGATATTCCAATTATGCAATTTCGTTATGATATTGAATCGCCACACAGTATCGTAAGCTTTATTAATATCAAAGAAGACTGCAATACAATCTTGCTTATTTGCAAATGCTTCATGTATGCCTGACTCTAAGTCTATTAAGTTGTCTACAGTGGATCGATTTTGCCTAAATCCGCTTTGCTGTGGGATAAGAAGTTTTTGTTGTTCTAAATACCATCTCAGTCTTTTATTTATCATTTTCTCTAGCACTTTACATATAATATTGGTTAAAGATATTGGTCGATATGATTCTGGTGATGTCCGGGATTTATCAGGTTTGAGAAGAGGTAGTATTATTGCTTCGGACCAGGTTGAAGGGAAAACCTGGTTACTCCAGATTGAATTATAAAGGTCTAATAATAAATTGTTCCCATTGTCTGGAAGATGTAGTAGAAATGCTAGGGGAATACCGTCTGGTCCCGGGCTTGCATCTTTCGAAGAGTTTAAGGCTTCGGCAAGTTCTATTAAGGAAAAAGGAACGTTAAGGTTGTGAATCTCATGTTCGTCAAATCCCAGTATGTTTTTTTCTACGTTGTTTTTATGCATTTTGAAATCGTCAGTATAATTTTCATCACTGGAATTTAACTCGTATTGGTCTGCTAACATATCTACGATTTCTTTTCTATCTCTAATTATTTTGTTATTTTTTGCTAGAAAAGGAATTTTATATGGTTGGCTTTTACCAGAGATTTTTCTTAAGTTTCTCCAAACTGTACTTATTGTTGAAGAGGTATTTAGAGATGAGATGAATTTTTTCCAGGATTCTTTTCTATTCTTTTTTAGAATGTATCTTGCCTCAGCTCGTCGTTTTTTGTATTCCGTTGTGTTTTCGTCTGTTTTGTGACGCTTTAGTTTATTGAAAGCTTTCTTATACTCTCTCGTAGCTTGGCTGCATTCAGGTGTCCACCATGGAAGAGGCTTATGTTTCTTTAATATTTTTGTTTTTCCTACATATGTCATGGCGGCATTAGTGATCATTTGTAAAAATGTACTTAAAAATTTGTCTATGTCGTTTGATGATGTGAAGTTGGTTTGGTTAATGTCCTGTTCAATTTGTTTGGTAAAGTTAGTCCAATCAGCGTTTTTAATATTCCACTTTATGATAGATGACTCAATATTTATTGTGCTCTGATGTGTTAAAGAAATTATAATGGGGTAGTGGTCACTACCGTATAAATAGGGTAGTAAGTCCCATGTTAATGTGGTGGACAAAATTGGGTCACACAGAGAAATATCAATTGCCGATGTTGTGCCATTTTGGATGTTGAATCTGGTTGGTCTTCCGTCGTTAAGTAGATTCAGATTTTGGGATGTTATTATGTCTTCTATAATACGACCTTTCGAGTTGAGTTTTATGGAGCCCCACATCGGATTGTGGCCGTTAAGATCTCCGACGATAATTCTAGGTGAAGGAATTTGTTCCATAATAGCTATTAAATCTTCTTGGGATATGGATTGGTTTGGTGGGATATACATATTACATATATAAATCTTTTGAGGTATATTTATTGAGATAGCTATTAATTCAATATTATTTAAAGTCACTGTTAACTGTGTGCTCATGAATTTTTCATCTACGTAAATTGCTACTCCTCCACTGGCAATATTTTGGTTTAATATGTTTTTGTAGAAACATGAATAATTACGAAAGTTATATACGTGGCTTGAATTTTTGAAATTTGTTTCCTGTAGGCAGATAATAGATGGGTGGGTTTCAGAGATAATATGTTTAAGTTTTTCGAAATGGGTATAGAACCCATTTAAGTTCCATTGAAGTAGAGAAGTGAATTTAATTATTCTTTAGAAGAGCTTATAGACGAGTCGGAGTCTTCTCCCGAGAATGAAGTTTTTAAACCAATGTATTTGCCAAGTTTTTTCCTTAATCTGGTGCTTTTGTTTTTCATTCTTTTGTCGGTATAATATGGATGTAATTCTGTTAGAAACTTTATAAGTGCCTGAGAGTCATCTGAGTATAATTTTGTTATGCTGATTATGTCTTTTGCTCCTTGTATATTTTCGAATAAATCCACTACTTGATCAAAGTTTAACAATTGTGTTTCGCTTTTTTCTAGATATTCTCGAACTGGTTCTAAAAACGTTTTAAGATTTGTTATCTCATCTGTTAAGATTTTGTCGTCAGTTTTGGTTTTTTTCATTAATTGAAGTTTAGGTTTTTCGAATTCGTCTTCGGCGGGTGGCGATGTTGCATCTTCTAAGGTTCTTTTTCCTGTTGTTTTATCCGAAGTTATCTGGGGTTCGTGAGTATTCATCTGTGTATTTTTGTTTAGAGGTAAGTTTTGACTTGCTTCGGGTGAGGTTGATTTTTGTTTTTGGATATTATAGGATGACTCAGACGATGTAGGTGTTGCGATTGTAGTGTTGACTGAAGACGTGGTTAAATGTATGGATGTATTTTGTAGTGGTGGTTGTTGGGTTGTGTTTATTGATAAATGCGGGATGGCTTCTGTTTGCGATGTGGTTTGAGAAGACATGGTAGGTGTGGAGGGAATGGTATTTGAAATTGTGGGAGTATTTTGCGGATTATCTTGTTGAGTATGATTTATTGGTAAAGTTTGTTTCATCTCTGTTTGCACTGCATTATCATTGTAAGGATGGCTATGAGATGAAATATTTGGACAATTAGCTGCCTGGTGTCCAGTTAATTTGCATTTGAAACATGTATCGTTTTGGGCTATAAATATGCGGTATGATGTTTGTTCTAACTCGACAAAAAAAGATTCAGGTAATACAAAGTTGTCTGGCAGAGGTGAAATGAAAATTTGTCGTCGGAAGCTTAGAATGTGACTGAAAGCAGGATTGGTTGCTCCTATTCTTAGGTATGATATGTCTGATAGAGGATTTAGACCTAGTTTTATTAATTCGTCTTTAATTAAGTTCGAAGGTATACTTGGACATACACCGGACAGAATTAAGCGGACTGATGGAGTTATTAATCTTCTTGCTTCTAGTATATTTCCATTTACTTCTATCTTCTTTGTTTCTGTTAGGAATTTGTCTACTAAGTTTTTAGATGATAGATATATGCATATTCTACCGTTTGATATACGGGATGCGAAAATTATATTTCTTGGTTCTATATGCTGACTCAATCCTTCAAGATAGTCATTGATTGTACAATTCTCTAGAGTGTTAAATAAAATGGCTTGATCTCTGTCTGGAGTTAATATATTGCGTGGTTGGCTAACTGCTTTTGAATATGATGCAATTTGTTGTGGTTGACTGGAAGATGACATCTTTTAAATTTATTTAAAATCCAACTCCGGTGCTGTCTCACAGCTTTCGCTGTGACACCCGTTCATGGAATTGGATAATGTAGAGATAATTGTCGTGATTTATTGAAATATTCAATCCAAATAGACACAAATAATAAATTTCATCTACTTACAATTAAAATATTCCGTATACAAATCACTTTCACTAGTACTTTTATATTATAGTACTTTTTATTTTAATTACTTTTAAATATGTTTCAGTAATTACTATTTAACTAGCTCGATAACCAAAAACACTTGTTCATCGGTAGCTGTCTAAACATCGAATCTCAACCATTATCTTTGTTTTTAATAATTTAACAAAATATACAAAAACATAATAAGTATTTTATAGATTTATTAAAAATAACATCACAAAAAACTTATTTGGAAAATATTACAAAATGTGTATAGAAATATAAAATTACAAAATATTTTTCCTAAATTTTTAACTACTTTGACAAATTCTAATCTATTTATTTTACATTCCTTTAATTCTAAAATTTTTTCATTTAGAAAATTTATTTTTACTGTACTTTCCGCAACAATTTTTTTGGTGTCGAAACAGAATTAATTTCATTTAGGTATTTATTTGAAATTGTAAAATTATATCAATAAAATTATTATTGTTAGGATGAGGGTAGTAATAAGAAGAATTATACTTGGAATGAAAACTTTCACATGGGTTTGAGGTTCTTTGTAAGGGTGAAGAATGCTCAGCCCAAAGATGTGGAGGAAATGTCGAATATGTAATTATCAACAAGATAATCACAAAACTGGATGACTCTTTCATCGACTGGTTTAATTTCTGCCAAATCTATAGCAAAAAAATCGCTAACATCTTCAGGATGTAAGAATGAAAGATCAAAAATATAAATAAGAAAATGCGTAATTTCGGTTGAGTTAACACCTTTTTTCTGGTATTCTGGAGCTAATCCCAGTGCTTGAACCTTTCTATACTATGCCTGACCCAAATAAAAACGACATCCATGAAGATCTGCTTCAGGAAATGCCATACGAATACAATTATGAATGGAAATTTTAAAGTACAATTATGAATGATACAGGACAATTAATTTTAAAACATTCTTCTATGATATATTTAAAAGCCAGATAATATAAAGATGACTTTTTATCTTGAAGTAAACAAAAGACAAGAGGAATATAATGTCCATTTTTCAAGCCATGTATACTAAACAATTGAGTGAAAAAACGAGGACAGTATTCAAAAGTTCCCTCAACATATCAACTGGAAACAGTCGAAAGAAAACGAAGATTTGAAAAACATGTTAATATAACAATATGACTATCTTTGTCATTTTTAGTTATAAAATTTTCATTTCTATTTGTAATAATAAAAGATGAATTAAGAGCTTTATGAAATTCAGGTATATTTTTGGGAAGTTTAATTAAATAATTAGTAGTTCTAGCATAATATAAATTTTGTCTCGCCCTATTGATATGATTGATAGTAAATGTCTCTATATATTTGTCTTCTTAAATTCTTTACAGATGAGCTTCATTGGTTTTTCGATGAGATCTTCCACGGCTGCTCATTTTATTGAATTGCTTACGGCTTTGCTATTGTAAACTTTGGCAGACAACTTCTCGTGGTTATAACCTAATATTGATTCAATTATCGTATTTTCACATCCTTGTGTTTTTACAAATGCTTTGCAGGTTTTTTAGTACATGTCCACCGTTTTACTGTATCTTTCGCCAACATTTTTTAAAAACCGAATGTAAAATCATCAATTGATAGTGAAGGTTTGTCCTTTTGACTGACACTTATCGTTGATTCCATTACTTCGGATGTTATGACTTAAACATAATTTGATTTTTAAATCGACAAACTGACAAGCTTGAAATAGACAAACTAACTGATCAGGAACTAATAAACTTTCAAGTATTTACACAAAATTTAGCCCATTAGCACAGTTTACAAACAAACAAAAAGATTAAGGTAAAAGTACCTATTCATGGAATCGTTAAGAAGAGATTAGAATCGGAATTGGAATTACCTAGAAAATACTCAGAGAATATAAACAATCAAAAATATTAAGGTAAAAGTACCTATTTATGAAATCATTAAGAAGAGATTAAAATCGGAATTGGAATTACTCAGAAAAGCTGGATAATAGATTGTCGGGTAAAAACTTTAAACAAATTTTATGTGCACTGCATTATGAATAATTAGAAAAATCAAAATAGATAGATAATACCTATTTAAATTATGATTTGGCAACATTGTGTCATTATACAGAGTTAAATAGATAAAATATCAGCCTAAATGATTAACGAAACGGAGGCATTTCGATTGTAGGTACCTGGGAGGCATAAATATTTACCTATAAAAACAAGCAAAACCATCATTTACTTTTCTCTTTACTCAGATTTGAGTACTAGAAAGTTCCTTTACTGTCCTTTCCGAGACGAATGAAAACGGAATGTGATTACAAGGAATCCTTTTTATTTTCTACATTCGTCGTCTGCGGTCTTATAAATTGTTAAAGTCGCAGATTAAGGATGTACGTAAAAAACTTTCAACATGAAAAGTCTCAGATTTAAATTACTATTTACCATTTTAATGGTGGATTCTGCATCTGAGACTCTTTAGTTTTTTAATTTTATTGTTTCCCATTTTGTATCCACTACCTTTGTTGATGGCATTTAAATTGTATTGAATAGCATATAGGACTTAGTGAATCCTCCAGTCTAGTTCCATTGTCTGTATTTATAGGTTCCGTAACTTGTCTGCTTATTCTGACTTTCATCTGATTGTTTTTTAGTTTTTTAATTATTTTTATAATATCCAGCGGGAATAGCGGGATCAGTTTCGATACAACCTTTGTTAGAGACGGTCGCGTTTATTAATTCTAGGATGCTCGGTAAAAAGAGTATGTCAAAAATGGTCAAAATATTGTTTTTGACGAAAAATACTAGATCTTTACCTTGGTACCTATCAATAAAACAAGTCAATATGGTATTATAAGTAAAATAAAATTATATTGTCATGTTAGTATAAGTAGTGAAATGAACTTTTAATTTGGTAAAAACAGTTTATGCCAACTTATACTGTTTATTTTCTTCGAGTTTTTAAACAATTCTTGGCTCTAATAGTGCATGACTGTCGACATAAACTGTTTTGATCATTGAACTTGAATAAGATGCAAGTAAGGCCATCTGATTTACACTGCTCATTTCACACCAAACGGGTCTAGTCCAGTCAGACGGTTAAAGATTCGTCCAGTTGCGTTACTACGAAACTAAGAGCACGTTCACCCTCTTCGATTCAACCGGTTTGCGGTTTATATGTGGGGGAGCGCATGCCGTATCCACTTGAGCAGCTACACCTAGCACGGAGCACCCACTTATGGATACGTACCTTAAGGTTATCAACTGCTTGTAAAATTTCCATCGAATATTCGTAAAATTGCGTTTTGATTTTAGACCAAAAGTTGACCTTTCAAGCTATTGGCCATATTCACCAAAAGAGAATCGCAATTGATCGGGATTCTATTTCCTAGGTCTAGCGATTGCGCGGAAGGGAGTCCTCTATGACGTGACGTAAAGAAAGAGCAGTGGAGTCTAAAAAGATCTGTTCTACTCAAAACATGTATTACAAATAGTTTTTCAAAAAACCCGGTTAAAAAGCTCAGAATGGCTGTCTTATAGGAGGATTTGATCTCTTATAATATAAGATGTGGGTGTAACACTTCATCGTGATAGTTCAATGTTTGAATCATACGCTTTTTAACCCCGATGATGAAGGTTGTACGAAATGGTGTATAACTCTTATTGCGTCATAAAGCCGGCATGGGGTTTTGGTATGCAATAATTGTATGTAATATGGTCCGTTTACGGTTAATTAACAGTGCATAGATCATTATATGGTGCTGATAATTTGAAGTCCCTTCGTCTCTTTTGAAGTCCTGCCTGATATTTTTTAAAGATGGTGCGTTACGTCAAAATTTCCAGTTTTTTTGTAACCAAGTGTTTCGCGGTAATTTTGTTGGCTTTTAGCTGTTTAACTAACTTTAATAAAAATTCGTCTATTTTGATCTACGAATGTGTAACATTCCGTATATGAATTTCGCACCAAATAACATTCCACATATGTGTTTGGCACCCCGCCGCCTATTGGTTGAAATATGGCCCCGTATCGCAAAGAACCAATAGAAAAGAAGTGCCAAATACATATACGGAATGTTTAGATGCATTCGGCATCCTCCCTGTATATAAGATATTTTACGATTTTAATATTACACGAATAGGTACATGTAGGTGTTACCTCAAAATAATATCAAATGTTTTAGCTATAAAAAAGCAACTATTTCAGTAATAATAAAGTTTTTCTGTAATGAACAAGAGATTAGTATTGGTATTAAGTATTTTATTCTCATTTTTTCTAAAAGGTAAATTTTTAAACTTTACAAAATGGTCAGTAGAATATTTAAATATATTATCCAAAAATATTGTGTATTGGCATGTATCAGTTCTTTATTTAATTTTCTCCGGCAATTTCCTTAGCATTGCTGTTTAGCTTTTTCCTACTTAACGAAACTTATTATTATTACTGTACTAATTTTTCCATTTTATTTACATCCATCTAGTATTTATCAAACATCTATAAAATAAACTGTTCATGTGACTTTCTATATTTTTCTTTGAGTAGGTAAGTACCAAACGGTAATTTGAAATTTCTAAAATGAAATTTTGATTTTAAAAATATTTTTATTAATTCAATTACAATTTTGCATACGTCTTTACTGACGAGACCAAGATCAATAATGATTTTTACAATACAATTAAAATAAAACTATCTAACAGAACTTGTTGAAACTGCGGAGTCAGATGCAGGTGTTCTGATCTCACCATATCGCTATTTTTATTTTTAAATCCACATAACTATCAAATCTCTCCTTCATTTTGAACTCTCGTCAATTCTTTTCAAGAACGAAACTCTCGAGAATTATTTCCAAGGGTATTTTATATATAGGCCTGTCACTCTTGGGCAGGACTATAAGCCACCCATTAATATGAGCTCTGCTATGCCTTTTCTTTGTTTCCTTGTTCCCCATTCCTTTCTATTTTCTATTTTTGTTCTCCAATTAGGTATCTTCATTATGTTGATATCTTTCCGATACTTATAACGATCTTCCTTTCTATTATTATTTGCTTTTCTTAATAGTCTAAAATCCGAATACAGGTCGATTTGTACCCATCTGCTGGCCGGATCAAACACTTTTTTTATTAAATTTCATACATAGACAAATATTTCTAGCATGGGTTGCCTATCAAAATCGTGTCATAGCTATCCTTAAGGGGGGGGGGGGGCGTAGCGGTTGAAATCAATATTTAAAACACTTTTTTTTAAGTATGGTAGAATTATTTTATTTTCAAATTAAATAGCATATTCAGCACAATTCATAGATTATTCAAGAAAAAATTCAAGAAAAAATATTGAAAAATAAGCTAACGGTGGTAAATTTTTGAAGACACCTCAAAATATAATGAATTTTGCGGTGGACATCAGAACTCATCATTGGATCACGGTAAACAAAAAATTCAAAAAGATTTTATTAGCTTATGAGTTTTTCAAGGTTACAATGTCGAGTGTTTAGTTTCATCGAATTTTGATTTTTTTGAAATCACTCAGAAATCAAAACAACGAATTTTTTGCAAAATCAACATATGAGAGAATCAATATATTTATTATTGTTAAACAAAAAATAAGCAAAAAATAAAATAGATCTTGACAGCATTACTTCAAGGAATGTCTAAAGAAAATATATACAAAATTCCAAGTGGGTAGGTCAAGTAGTTTTTGAGTTACAATGTCTACAACCTTTAAAAAAGCAGTTTTGAGGAAAAAGCGTTTAAAGTATTGGCAACTTTTATTTTCAATTTCTTTTTTGATGATGCACACCGGAATATTTTTGAATCGCGAAGTAATTTACAAAAGAGAATGAGAACAGCTGTTGACCGTTGTTCACTACGTTCAAGCGCGCTGGTGCGAACCTGCTGCAAAGCTAGTCGAAGATAGGGATATTCAACACTATCTCCCTACCTCCCTACCTTCGACTCGCTTTGCAGCAAGTTCGCGCCAGCACGCTTGAGCGTAGTCAGAAACGGTCAACAGCTGTTCTCATTTTCTTTTTTAAATTACCCCGCGGTTCAAAAACATATTCCGGGGGCATCACTTTACGATTTGACACACAAAATAGAAATTGAAAATAAAAGCTGACAACACGTTAAACGCGTTTTTCTCAAAACTACTTTTTTCAAAGACTGTAGACATTGTAACTCAAAAACTCCTGGACCAACCCACCTGGAGTTTTGAATATATTTTCTTTAGACATTCCTTAAGGTAACGCTGTCGAGATATTTTTGTTTCGTGTTTATTTTTTGTTTAACAATAATAAATATGTTGATTTTCACCCTTTTTTGCAAAAAACCGTTGTTTTGATTTCTGAGTGATATCAAAAAGTCAAAAATCCATAACACTAAGAAAACTCAAAAACATTAGCTCAAGGAACTCAAGAACTAATAAATTTTTTTTTGAAATTTTTGTCTATTATGATCGAATGATGAGTTCTGATGTCCACCGCAAAATTCATTGTTTTTTGAGGTGTCTTTAAAAGTTTGCCACTGTTGGCTTATTTTTTAATATTTCTCCTTGAGTTTTTTCTTGAATAATCTATGAATTGTGCTGAATATGTCTATATATGAAACTTAACAAAAAAAGAGTGTTTCATCCGGAAAGCAGATGGGTACAGTTCGACCTATATTCGGATCCCGTACTATAATCTTTATTAGTGAGTCACAGCGTCTCTGCTGTCTGGTTATGGCAGGTCTGATTGCTGTTTTATATTTTTTCATTTTGGTATTTTTGTTGATATGTCTGTCTTTCAGTAGTTTTTGGTATTTTCAATATGCTCTACTACTCTTTCTGTCTATTGTTATACCTAGATACTCAAATTTCTCTACTTTTTGGAATACGTATTTTTCAATCTTTCCATTATCTATGTTTAGGGTTACCATACGCCCGGATTTCGTCCGGACAGTCCGGATCTGAAAGACATGTCCGGATTGGCGTCCGGATATGAGAAATGTCCGGATTTTTTTCTTTACTAAAAAAAAATATTTAAATGTAGAAAGGATGTCTTCAATTTCTTAAGAAATAAAATAATACACCATCATGGTTCACAACTTTATTCCCACCTCATGTCTTACAGTCTTCTCCTGTCTATCATCTGTCAGCTGTCATTACCCCTTGACAACCTTGACAGAACATCAAATTTAAATTTAAAAAAAGGCGGTAACGATATGAAGCCTACAACTCGGCCAACCGACAACAAGAGCGCCCTCGCTCTTCCATATAAAAAAATACAACTATTTGGAAGTACATAAACATGACAAAAATCATCATTCATAAATATATGTCATAACATGCCATCTGTCATAAACTGTCATCGACAGTACATACATAAACATGACAAAAATCATAACATTCCTAAATATTTGTCATATCATGTCATCTGTCATGAACAAAAATATAACTACACTGAAAGTGAAAGTACATAAACATGACAAAAATCATAACATTCATAAATATTTGTCAAACATTATTTCTAATAAACATAAATTATCATAAGCACCTTTCAGGAATTATTCCTCATAAATGTAATTCATCATAAGTTCTTAAACGTCGTATACATAATGGGTAATTATAGATATTAATTGTTTTGCACAAATATAAGTTGTAGTTGCTAAACATAAAGTAAGTAATTTAGTGTGAATAAAATAAGAATCATAATATAAAAGGTTAAAATACTTAAATAAAATCTAAGACAACGCAAATGGATAAAACCCTTATGGAACTATTAAGTCGTACAGGAAGACTTAGGGCCGGTTGTTCGAACGCTAATCAACATTGATCACTATCAAATATTTAATTACTGTCACAACGGTCAATGTCAACTTTGGTTGGGTTGCTGAAAACATAGTTAATTATAATTATGAGATTAGTTAGTCAATTAACATAACAATTATTAACATAATTGATTTACTAATTTCGTAATTGTCATCAATAATTATGTTTTCGGCAACCCAACCAAAGTTGACATTGACAGTTGTGACAGTAATTAAGTATTTGATAGTGATCAATGTTGATTAGCGTTCGAACAACCGGCCCTTAGTTTAGTGTGATGATTTCATCCATAATCTGAGATGATCAGCATCAAATACACTTTCGAATGGTTTCTGAGTCACCTGAAAACCCTCAACATCAGAAATTAGATATCTGTCATTAGGTAATATTTTCTTAATAATATAAGGTCCCTTAAATTTAGGTAATAGTTTCTTATTTACACCAGGTGTAACATCAACATTAGGTGTCATGACATAATCACCAATATTATAAATTGAAGCTTGTTTATGTCTTGAATCGTAGTACAGCTTATTGACTTCTTGGGATTTCTCTATCTTGTCACATGCATTATGTCGTAGTTCGTTAATATCGGATTTGTCTTTGTTAATGGATGACAGAAAATACTTTAAATGATCTTTGACATTACCTACTTGGTTCATTCCAAACAATAGTTTAGAAGGTGTTTGGCCTGTACTTCGATTAACAGTGTTGTTGACGGCAAATTCAACTTCATTAAGTACTTGATCCCAACATTCTGGGCCCTTGGTTAGTTTCGCTATCATTGGTATAATGAACCGGTTGAACCTTTCAATCTGTCCATTGGCTCTTAGTACGCTGGTAGCTACAAGAACATGCTGTATTCCGTTATCTGTTAAAAATTCAGTGAATTGTTTGGACGTAAATGCTGAGCCCCGATCGGTGACTATTTTTAAAGGTTTACTGTAAGTAAAGAAGTATGAGTTTAAATACTTAATAACCTCATTACAATTAGTTGACTTGCAAGCATACAATTTCAAGAATTTAGTAAAGCCATCTACAATTGCAAAAATATGTTAATAACCAGTTCCTTTAGATTTTTCAAGAGGTCCACAATGATCCAAATGTAAAATATTAAATGGTTTGTCTCCCTTTGGTATGCTGTGTAAAAATCCTTCCCTTTTACCACTGTTAGGAGCAAAGACAATGCACTTCAAACAATTTGTAATATAAGTTCTTACCTTTTGTCTCATATTAGGAAACCAGTACGATTCTTTTATGGCTTCACAACATTTATCTAAGCCCACATGTCCTAATTCATCATGGCAACTCCGGAGCACATTGTTTTCCATTGATTCAGGTACATAAAATAGTAGTAAATTATTACTTTTTCTATAAAGTATGTCATTATTTAATTCAAACAACTTATGCTCACTGGATTGTAATGTCTCCTTTAATTTACATATAATATCATCTTGCCCTTGTTTAATAGCTAAATTATGTTCAAAAGTGTTTTCCTCAATTATTAAAATACTTCCAAAGCACCTACTTAAAGCATCAACATGCTTCATGCTTGTTCCACTTCTGTGTTCTATAGTATAATCAAAATTATCGAGAACGAGACTCCATCTCATAATTTTAGGGCTAACATCAACAGTATCTTAAATTTAATTCCATATAAGTATACTCTAAATCGGTTAAGTGTGTTGATAACGGCTTTTAGTTCCAAAATAAAACTATGCTGTTTAGATTCTGCTTGAGTAGTTCTCTGACTGTAAAAGAACACTGGATGAAATTTTTGGTCTGCTTGTTTTTGGAGTAATATCCCACCATAACCACTAGAGCTGGCATCACAATGGATTTGGGTTTCAGCTGTAGGAGAATAGAGAGCTAAAACAGGTTTGGACACTAACATTTGTTTTAAACTATGAAAACTTTTCATTTGTTCTCTTCCAAATTCAAATGAAACATTCTTTTTTAATAAATCATAAAGTGGTCCAGCAATTATTGAAAAGTTGGGAACGAATTTTCTAAAATATGAAGTAAGGCCTATGAAACTGTGTAACTGTTTAACATTTCGTGGTACTGGGTACTCTTTAATTGCACTAATATGTCGATCACTTGGTCTTATCTCATCACCATTAATTATGTAGCCTAAATGATTTATTTCAGTCATTAAAAAGGAGCATTTGTCAAGACGGAGATTCAATTTGTTTTGAACCAATAAGCAAAATATTTCTTTTATAATGTCTAAGTTCTCTTCAACAGTTTTTGTTGCTATTAATAAATCATCAATATAAATTAGTAATTTGTTATGTTCCATCAAGTCCTTGAATATAGTATGAACGTATCGCATAAAAACAGATGGTGAATTGCGCAAACCAAATGGCATTTTCAAAAATTCATATTGAGCACTGGGAGTTACAAATGATGTGTATTTAATTGAAGATTCCTCTACATTAACATGATAAAAAGCACTTTTGAGATCCAAAGTTGAAAAATAATGTTTATCTTTAAGTTGACAAAGTTGATCTTCAATTAGTGGGATTGGAAAATTATCCCGTAAAGTGATTTTGTTTAATGAACGATAGTCTACACGTAGTCTGAAGTCATTAGTTTTCTTTTTAATTAAAACTATTGGTGAGCTATACTCTGAATTACTCTTACGAACAATATCCTTATCTAACAAGTCATTAATTATTTCTTGTACAGCATTTTTTTCAGCATATGATAACCTACGAGGTTTATAATAAAAAGGAACATGATTTGGATCTACAACAATTTTCATTTCACATTTAGTCATAGGTTCATTAGGTCTTTCTGGATTTACATAATCAGTCATAAAAATATCAACTAACTTTTGTCGATCTAAATTATTTAAATTGGGATTGATATCAATATTAATTTCATTTTTATCTACATAGTCAATATGTAAAATATCATTGTCAATATTTGTATTTTCAATATCTTTAGAAGAAATCTCTACTTTATTCCCTGAAAAAGATATGGTAAGTTTGTCGTTATGCATAAAATCTCTACCAAACAGACATTTATATGGTATGGTTTCATTTGGTACAACATAAATGAGTAAATCAATAAGTATGTCATTAACTTTCATTTTAAACAACACAGAACCCAAAATTTCTAGTCTACTTTGGTTAATACCCTGGAAAGTTTTCTCAGGAATATCAGAAAATTCAAAATTGAAAGATTTTACAGTATCTAAAGTTATTAAGGATATAGCACTACCTGAATCTACAATAGAATCAATATAAATAGAAATTTTGTCCTTCAAAAGACAAATTGGTAACATATACCCACTTGCATTATGCTGTTTCACAAAAAGTGCAGTGTTACTTTCTACCTTGACCTTGGGTGGATTCATCCTGAACTCATTCTTGGGGCAATTATTTCTTTGGTGATCCATTGCTCCACACGTATAACACGAACCCTTTTGTCTAGCTGGTTGAGTACATTGAACTGCGGAATGTCCAATCACATTACAGTTGAAACATCTAATAGCTTTGCTTCGTGTAGCTGGATTATTTTTAAAAGTAGTTATTCTTGGCAAGTCGTATTTTGAATGTTCACGTTTTGTATTATAGTTTTCCTTTGCATTAGGTTTCTCTCTTCTATCGCTTATTCTACATTTTCGAGCACTAACAATTCTTTCATAACTCACGATGTCTTGATACAGGGTGTCTTCATCACGATGCTCTTTTGACATAATAAAATTACTTAATTCCTTACTCCACAAACCAATGGCAATTTGTTCTTTTGTTTCTTCAAATGGCAGTTCGAGTGATTTGCATAGAGAAACTTTCATATGGAAATAAATGGAAACATTCTCATTTTGATTTTGAGTACACTCTTGCATCTTTCTCCATAAATCTGTTTTATTTTGTGAAAACAGAAACGTTTTCCGGAAAGCTGTTTTGAATTTGGACCAATCTGTGATTTCATTTCGGCCTATAAACCAGAACTTTGCAGCACCTTCGAGATTGCTTTTGGCTGTTTGGTATATAAATGCATCTGGCCAATTGTGTAGTACCGCTGAAGATTCAATTTGCTTTAACCATACTGCTGCTTGGCTGGAATCACCTTCACCATTAAATTTCTCAATAGTTTTAGATAAATCTGGCATTATATTAAAATTTGGTACAGGATTACTTATTGTTGACATGCTGTTTTGTAGTTGCAACATATGAAGCATCTGTGCATTCTGTTGGAGTAATGAATTAACAAGGTTTACCATATTATCATTCGGATTCGGATTCACATTATTATTATTTGAGCCGGGGCTATTCGCTTGGGGTGATAACACAGGTGGTGGTGTAGGCGGTGTACCTGGTAAGTTATTTTCGAGGTTATCCATAACGAAACATAAAAAATATAATTTCCTTCTGTCCTAACAACACAGGGGGAACATAAGTATAACCCCACACCTGATTCTGTAGAAAGGATGTCTTCAATTTCTTAAGAAATAAAATAATACACCATCATGGTTCACAACTTTATTCCCACCTCATGTCTTACAGTCTTCTCCTGTCTATCATCTGTCAGCTGTCATTACCCCTTGACAACCTTGACAGAACATCAAATTTAAATTTAAAAAAAGGCGGTAACGATATGAAGCCTACATAAAAAAACATATTTAACAAATTACTCGCAGATCTCAAAGATGCAAATTTTATTACGGTTACAAATAGTTCAAATAGAAACGAGATCAAATTGACTCCGGTATGTGTTCGTTATTTTTAGCAAAATGAAGGTGTCAACGTGAAGCTTTTATATTTTTTTATGAACTTCCGGGTGAAACATCTGATCTTTTAGTAGAACATGTTTTAAAATGTATTAAAAAGTACTCTACTGATTCAAAATAGTTTTCCTTTGTGCTGATAATACTAATACTAACTTTGGGTGTGTCAAAAGGCAAGGGCAATGATATGTTTTTTTCCTTGGACTGCCCCTGTCCGGATTTGACCTTAATAAATTATGGTAACCCTATCTATGTTACAATTTTTCGTTGAGATTGACATCGTATACTTAATGTTTAGCGTGGTTTTTCTTAATTATTTTTTGTCCTCTAAGCTTCGCTTCCTCTATTGGTATCATCAGTGGGTATTCTAAAGCGGGCTTCACACTCTCGGCGAAGTTACTTCGCCAACGTTGACCGAAGTCCGAAGTACCTCTCTACACATTCGTTCTACTTCGCGAGGAAGTGCGATACCGACAAAGAGCGGTGCGATACCGACAAAGAGCGGTGCGATACCGACAAAGATCCCTTTGACTCGGACGCCCCAGACCGACAGAGAATGGAAGTAGAACGAAGTGAGACAAAGTTGCACAAGGTGGCCGTCTACACTCTTGTACTTGTTGAATCTAGATCGACTTCGGCGAGAGTGTGGAGCTCACATAAGCTTTTTTATCTCTTGTGGCTACTACTATGTCGTCAGCGTATCCTATAATTTGTGTAGATCTTTGTACATCTTAGGGATTCTAGTTTTTTTTCAGCTGTTTTAATCGCTCCCCAAATATATATTATCCATTAATATTTGATTAGTCTCATATAATAATCATGAAACTGTGTTTTATAATCCAATTAAGTAATTGTAAAAACAAAGAATTAAAAAACCCTAAGATTGCTTTAGGAAGAAAAAGAGAGTGACTGAAAAAAAAGGATGCAATCGGTAAAATACACTCATTTCTTCAAGTCCTCAACTTCCCATGTTTCTTGTCGTCCCCCTTTGTCTCTATTCTAGGATTCTTCGTGTCCACTTATTTTCATCATATTTGACTATCATCAAATATAATCAAATTACAGTAGTTCTGTACAAATCTAATAATTAATATAGCAATAATTGAAGTTAAACAATTATAAATTATCGAGAATATTTTAATATAATTTATTGCATTTCAATATTTGGACATATTTATTACATGGTAGGTAATTTACTTATTACAATTAAATTTACGCAAGGGTTCGTTATTAATTTATTAAAATCATGTTTTTATTATTTTAACAATATTTTACAGGGTGTAACAAAAATACAGGTCATAAATTAAATCACATATCTTGGGAACAAAAATAGTTCGATTGAACCTAACTTACCTTAGTACAAATATGCACACAAAAAAAGTTACAGCCCTTTGAAGTTACAAAATGAAAATAGATTTTTCCGATACATCAAAAACTATTAGAGATTTTTTAATGAAAATGGGCATGCGGCATTCTTATGGCATGACCTTCCTAAAAAGAAATTATAGTGAAATTTGTGCAGCTCATAAAAATTTTATGGGGGTTTTGTTCCCTTAAACCCCCCAAAGTTTTATGCACGTTCCAATTAAATTATTATTGTAGTACCATTAGTTAAACTCAATGTTTTTAAAACTTTTTTGCCTCTTATTACTTTTTGGAAAAACCAGTTTTAATCGAGATGCGGCTTCTTTTTTATTTTGTTTACATAAAAATTTTATGGGGGGTTTGTGCCTTTAAACCCCCCAAATGTTTGTGTACGTTCCAATTAAACTATTATTGCTGTACCATTAGGTAAACACAGTATTTTTAAAACTTTTTTGCCTCTTAGTATTTTTCAGATAAGGCACCTTTTATCGAGATGTGGCTTCTTTTTTAATATTTGTCAAAATATACCTCAAACTGTATTTTATAAATAAATTTTCATATTATTACCAAGTCTCTAAAATCGTCTTACACAAATATGTGGTGGATTTGAAAAAATATTCAAAATATCTCAAAAAACACTAACTTTTCGAAAAAGTACTAAGAGGCAAAAAAGTTTTAAAAACATTGTGTTTAACTAATTGTGCCACAACGATCATTTAATTGGAACGTACACAAAAGTTTGGGGGGGTTTAAGGGAACAAAACCCCCATAAAATTTTTATGGGGTGCACAAATTTCACTATAATTTTTTTTTAAGATCTTCCTATCGTAAGAATATCACATGTCCGTTTTCAATAAGAAACCTCAAACAGTTTTCGATATATTGAAAAAAGTCGATTTTTATTTTGTAATTTCAAAGGGCTGTAACTTTTTTTAGGTGCAGGTTTGTACTAAGGTAAGTTAGGTTCAATCGAACTATTTTGGGTCCCAGAATATATGATTTAATTTATGACCTGTATTTTTGTTACACCCTGTATTATTATTAATAGATAAGCATCTCTCCTGTCGTTTCCCCATTACTGAGGATCGTGATTTCTTTCAATATTCCTAACAATGTTTCTCCATTGGTCTCTATCTTCAGCTGCTCTAAGAGCTTCGCAGAATAAGTTTCCAGCTGAATGCTTTATTTGGTCAGACCATCTAGTTGGTGATCGTCCTCTTGATCTTCTCCCCGGAACGTTTCCAGAAACAATTAATCTCTCCAAACTGTCGTCACCTCTGCGAACCACGTGACCAAAGAATTGCAGAATTCGTTGCAGACATATTGTGGACAGCCTTTTTTAATATTGAGTTGGTTTAGAATGGAAAAGATAAGCATATAAGTGTTCTAATAGTTATTTATGAAACAGTCCGTGAATTAGGCTTTTTGCGCACGCACGCGATGTTTAGAGCACGAGCGGTGCGAGTGCTGTACATCGCGTAAGCGCGCAGAAAGTACTTCACGCACAGTGTCATACAATATTTTATCTCCGATAAACAAATAAAAAACTGCAACTCTTCGTCACTGGAATACATTTCTATTCTACAATGTTTAGAACTTTGACATTTAAAAATTCAAACTTCTTGCAAAGAATGAATTTGACTGATATATTTATGATGACTGAATGAATAATACTGATTTGTAATTTTGTTCTAGTAATTTTATATATTGACTTTTCTTTCAGTTCTCAGTTGTTTTATTAAACATCTATAAAGTAATTTTGTATCTATTTTGTCAAATGCAGATTTCTTCTCTCACTGTTCACTGCACTGATCATGGTAGTGAATTGATATGTGTGTGAACACACTTTCAAAATTACAACAATACAAAAGAATTATTTTTGGATCACGAACGATGTTTTGTTGTTGACAATAACAAAAAGAAGAAGATACATTTGAGATAAATAAAATATAGTTTTAGCCAAACTGGAAAATGCGTGAATGTGGAGAAAAAGTTCTGTTAGTTTGTAGGAACGAAAGAAGTAGTTTTTTTTTAGTTGACGGTAAACAACATTTCTATCAATTAAGGTTGAATCCTTCTTCTTCTTTAAGTGCCATCTCTGCGACGAAGATTGGCAATCATTATGGCTATTTTGACCTTCGAAGCAGCTGCTCTGGACAGTTGCCTTGAGCTGCAACCAAACCATTCTCACAGGTTCCTCAGCCAGGAAACCCGTCTCCTTCCTACGCTTCTCCTACCCTCTATTTTACCTTAAATTATTAGTCTCCAGAGGTTATATCTTTCGTCTCTCATCATCGTGATTTCGTTTCATTCAAGGTTGAATTAGCGAGCTCGAACCCAAGCTGGTGGTTTTCTAAAAAGACTCGTGTCATAAGTCGGAGTATTAGTAAAAATCTTTCAAAGAAATTATTTAGAAGGACCTAACTTTTTATTTTACGGCAAAGAAACAGACAAAATTTAAATTGAAATAGGTGTCAGACAGAGCTGTGTATTATCCCCAACCTTGTTTAACGTTTACTCAGAAATAATATTTAACGAAGCCTTGGAATGGCAATGTGGAGTTCGAATTGGGGTAGAAACTATTAACATCACTAGACATGCAGATGACACAGCGATCACTGCTGAAAGCATCGACGATCTTCAACTCCTTATAGATCCATTCGCTAGAGAATTCTCCAATAACAAACTTACAAAAATACATCAAACACAAAGTTACTTGTGGTTAGTAAAAGAACAGAACCGTTTTAAATCCCTAGAATGTTGGATAAACAAGACACTAAATCTTGATGAAAAAATTAAAACTCGGATGGAAATTGCAAAAGGAGCATATATAAAACGTATATGTTATTACGTATTACGTATATGTTTAAACAATTTAACTAATGGTACCACAATAATAATTTATTTGGAACTGACACAAAAGTTTGGGGGGTTTAATTGAACAAAACCCCCATAAAATTTTTATGGGGTGCACAAATTTCACTATAATTTTTCTTTAAGATGTTCTTTCCATAATAATGCTACATGTCCATTTTCAACAAAAAACCTCTAATAGTTTTCGATATATTCAAAAAAATCGATTTTCATTTTGTAACTTCAAAGGGCTGTAATTTCTTTTGTGTCCATATTTGTACTAAGGTAAGTTAGGTTAATTCGAACTATTTTTGGTCCCAGAATATGTGGTTTAATTTATGACCTGTATTTTTGTTACACCCTGTATATTAGATTAAATATTAAATATATAGGGTGTCCCAAAAGTAGCGGAACGGTCGAATATTTCGCGAACTAAACATCGAATCAAAAAACTGAAAAATACGTGTTCAATCATTTTCAAAAATCTATCCAATGACACCAAACACCAATCCCCACTACACCCCCTGGAAGTGGGATGGGGGGTAACTTTAAAATCTCAAATGGAACCCCCCAGTTTTTCTTGCAAATTTGGATTCGTTACGTAAAAGTAGGCAAATTTTATTCAAGACATTTTTTCGAACTGTGGATAGATAGCGCTATAATTGGGGAAAACCATTTGTCCTGATACCATAGGTAAATTATAGAAACGGTCTAATATCTCACGAAATACACTTCCAAATGAGAAACCAAAAAAGGTTTTTAATCTTTTTCGAAAACCTATCGAATAACACCAAACATGACCATCCAACCCACCCCCTGGAGGTGGGGTGTGGGGTAACTTTAAAATCTTAAATAGCCCACTTTTTATTGCAGATTCCGATTGGCCATAAAAAATTAAGCAACATTTATTCGATTCATTTTTTTTAATTTCTGATAGATGGCGTTAATAAATCGTATTTTTCCAATTAAAGCGCCATCTATTAACAATTCTAAAAAATGTTTCGAATAAATGTTGCTTAATTTTTCGTGACGGATCCGATTCTGTAATAAAAAGTGGGGGTTGCTATTTAAGATTTTAAAGTTACCCCCCACCCCCAGGGGGTGGGTTGGAGGATCACGTTTGGTGTTATCCAAAAGGTTTTCGAAAAAGATTAAAAAGCTGTTTTTTAGTTTCTCATTTGGAAGTGTATTTCGTGAGATACTAGACCGTTTCTATAATTTACCTATGGTATCGGGATAAATAGTTTTTCCCAAATATAGCGCTATCTATCCACAATTCGAAAAAATGTCTTGAATAAAAGTTGCTTACTTTTACGTAAAGAATTAAAATCTGTAAGAAAAACTGGGGGGTTTCCATTTAAGATTTTAAAGTTACCCCCCACCCCACCTCCAGGGGGTGTAGTGAGGGTTGGTGTTTGGTGGCATTGGATAGATTTTTGAAAATAATTGAACACGTATTTTTCAGTTTTTCGATACGATGCTTAGTTCGCGAAATATTCGACCGTTCCACTACTTTTGGGACACCTTGTATATAAATTACATATTAAATATTAGCAAGAGACAAAAAGAAGTGGGAAAAATTTGTACACGAAATTTAATTGTAAACTCCTAGAGGTAACCCTGGGAGTAATTCTCGTACACCTTAGCGTAAAACGTGTAACTGTATATATTATACAGAGAGAGTCTGTAAAGTGGAATAAATTCAATATCTCAAATACTAATTGTTTTTTTGGAAAATGCTCAGACCCGTCGATTAGTATTTCAAATTGTCCTTTTTGATATTCAATAAAAATGTATACAGGGTGTCCCAATTTAGAGATATGACGTCATCGTCGATTTTCTTAAATGGCAACACTGTCATTTTGATAGCTAATTTGATAGGGTTTGTAAAGTTATACATAACTGCAAAATGTCAAATTTTTATTCTCTACCATTTACAAGATAAGAGAAAATAACAAAGTTATATCTGTAATTTGGAATATATTCAATAATTAAAATACTAACTGTTTTTTTGAAAAATGCTCAGACCCGTCGATTAGTATATCAAATTGTCATTTTTGACATATAATAATAATGTATACAGGGTGTCCCAATTTAGAGATATGACGTCATCGTTGATTTTCTTAAATGGCAACACTATCATTTTGATAGCTATTTTGCTAGCGTGTGTAAAGTTATACACATCTGAAAAATTTCAAATTTTTATTCCCTACCATTTACAAGATAATAAAAAATAACAAAGTTATGAAGAACAAAAAGTAATCAAATAATAATTGAATTTATTTATTTCAATTAAGAAAATGCTCATAACGTTGCTCATTGACAATTTGACAATAATTGAGGGCAACATTATGAGTTTTTGCTTAATTTATTGAAATAATTAAATTCAATTATTAGTTGATTACTTCTTTTTCATAACTTTGTTATTTTTTATTATCATCTAAATGGTAGAGAATACAAATTTGAAATTTTGCAGTTGTGTATAACTTTACACACCCTATCAAAATAGCTATCAAAATGACAGTGTTGCCATTTAAGAAAATCAACCATGACGTCATATCTCTAAATTGGGACACCCTGTATACATTATTATATGTCAAAAAGGACAATTTGATATACTAATCGACGGGTCTGAGAATTTTTCAAAAAAACAGTTAGTATTTTAATTATTGAATATATTCCAAATTACAGATATAACTTTGTTATTTTCTCTTATCTTGTAAATGGTAGAGAATAAAAATTTGATATTTTGCAGTTATGTATAACTTTACAAACCCTATCAAATTAGCTATCAAAATGACAGTGTTGCCATTTAAGAAAATCGACGATGACGTCATATCTCTAAATTGGGACACCCTGTATACATTATTATTGAATGTCAAAAAGGACAATTTGAAATACTAATCGAAGGGTCTGAGCATTTTCCAAAAAAACAATTAGTATTTGAGATATTGAATTTATTCCACTTTACAGACTCTCTCTGTATATTTCAAACATAGAAGTATTCAAACAGAATAGGTCAAGGCGAAGGTGACTTAATGAAGATCACTAAAACTTGAATATCTGAGGCATATAATAAGAGGTCACAGATATTGAATACTGCAGTTAATACTCGACGGAAAGATAGACGGAAAAAAAGAAATTGGTAGGGAGAAATATTCATGGATCAGTAACGTTCGTCAATGGACTGGCTTATCAGATCAATTGTTACATGCCGCGCAAAAGCAGGAACTGTCGAGTTGCAGGGTTGTCATGTCGAGATGTGGTCCAGTCGTTTCTTCCATCGTGAGGCAGCTCCATTTAGGGCAGGCTCCCATCCAGGGAAAGTTTCATAAATCAGCTAACTAAAGGAAGGATGGATACTTTACCCCAATTTTTCACTTAAATTTCCAGCTATTGTTTTCCATAACTATTTCTTCATCTTAGCGTCCTGTCGTCTCAGCTGTCCAGGTGTCCAGGTTCAAAGGGCTTGGGTCGCCATGTTGAGTTGCAGGGTTGTCATGTCGAGTTGAAAGGAGCCGTGTCGAGTTGGAGGGTTGGATCCTCAATGGGACAAAAGGGGGGAGCCAACTATTGGACCTTAGGAAAACACTGACTCTAACTTATAACTTTATTTACAGGTTTCAACATCCATCAACGTAAGGTTACTAAGATGTTGTTTCGCTGGGTATTCTTTCAGACACACCCATCTCGCACGACTGCTCACTAGCATAGTAACAATCCTAATCTTAACATGAATAATAATAATACTATAATCCTCAGATTAATCCTTCTGTGGGATTTTTATATCTTCTTATAATTTGAATTTTAAAAGTAAACGATACGTGAGTCTCCGCGAGGTTACAAAAACAAACTCCGTCAATCAACCTTCGTTTTGTTTGTGATTGTAGAAACAACATCTTTTGTAACGACCTAATTATACCTAAATTATATACATTTTTTAGATACATATTTAGGGCTTTTTCCCTTACTGTACAGAACGATATCGGCAAATTGTCATGGAAGCTGCCCACGTCTGAAATTTGGTGCACGGTAATCAAATGAGAAGAACTTTTTATTGGCATTAACCTTTTGCGAAGTAGTAAAAAATAGAGTAATAATAATACTTGAAGGACCGGTCTCTCAAAATTATAGACATAAAAAATTTAAAGATTAAAAGGCGGAAGCGTTTCAACACGTTTCAATATTCCATTAACTTTTTTATTCTATATATTTCAATATAAAACAATACATTTCAATAATTTTTATATTATTTTAAAAATACTTAAAGTTTACAGATAAAGACGAAATATTTACAGATAAAGACGAAAACTATTTCGTCTTTCAATGCCAGATGGCGCTAGCCACCTACTATCATCACTTCAGTTGCAATGGGTGGGAAAACCTCTCGATACGAATCAGTTAAAATATGGAGAACAGTGCCTACGTTCCTTCCGATGAAGGCTCCAATAAGAGCCGAAAATCGCGATTCAAGGGACTGGACTGCACTCCGTATTCTAATTGAAAAGTAAGATTGTTTTGCCTTCGCATTGCAACTGAATAAAAATGGTATACATTTTTATTTTATAGTCGTATTACTCCGTAGAGTAACTAGGTGCATTTTTCCGGTGGAACTTTACCAGCTGCAGACAGGGGATGTGAATTGCATAGTGTAGAATTCCTTCCCTCTCGTCTTCACTGCAGCATCCATTTGACTTGCAAATTGTAGAAGTCTTGGAGGTGTCACCAGGAAAGTGTACCAATAAGTTTTCAATTTAAAAATCTTTTAGTAATATTTTTAATATGTTCAATATTAATAATTTACTATTAGGATTGAAAACTATTTCGTCTTTCGATGCCAGATGGCGCTAGCCACCTACTATCATCACTTCAGTTGCAATGGGTGGGAAAACCTCTCGATGCGAATGAGTTAAAATATGGAGAACAGTGCCTACGTTCCTTCCGATGAAGACTCCAATAAGAGCCGAAAATCGCGATTCAAGGGACTGGACTGCACTCCGTATTCTAATTGAAAAGTAAGATTGTTTTGCCTTCGCATTGCAACTGAATAAAAATGGTATACATTTTTATTTTACAGATAAAGTTTAAAAACATGTTTCACTTCTATTTCAGCTTCTTCGGCGCAATGTAGCAACGAAGCTAAACCTGCTCCTCATCCAACAGACTGCACAAAGTTTTATTTATGCCCTGGAAATTTTGAAATGTCCTGCGGGCCTGGAACACACTTCAATCCTAATATACTTGCTTGTGATTGGCCTAGCCGAGCTGACTGTAAAAGTGGAGGTCCACCTGGAGAGCCACCTGTTGACGGTAAACAACATTTATGTCAATTAAAGTTGAATTAGCCGACGTCGAACCCAAAGGTATTCTTGACGGGTTTCTAAACAGGGTCGTGTAATCTTCTCGTATTGACTATCCGTTCAGGATGTTGGCGAGTATCGCCGCAATCTGTACTTTGCACACTGCTGCTTTGAAAATATTTCTGGTTGTTACGTTGAACCTCATATGTACATTGTTCGAATAGGAAATCGTTGGCCTTCCTGGTCATTGTTTTCCCTGTAAAATAGTTGCAGCAGTCCATATTTCGCTGTTCCTCATGATGTGACTGAGGTATTCTATTTTGGCTGTTTTTATTGTGGTTAACATCGCTTTGCCAATGATGAATGGGTTGCTGGTGTGAGCACATATTCATGTATGTTAGGAAAATGAGTCCTCTGCTCACAACCTTTAGGTGACTCTTATTAAATTGAAAGATCTGACGACCGGTCTCGCTGTTTACAAATGTTATAGCATCTTCAGGCTATAGAAACATATTTACAGTGCATGTAAATAACAATGAAAATTGTAAAGTGTATACAGTATGGTGCAAATGAAAGGAATAAATTCGTAAACTTTAAGGAGAAATCCCGAAACAGGTCGATTTTTATTTTTAAATTATGATATTTCGGCATATATGGCGTACTAGTGACGTCATCCATCTGGGCGTGATGACGCAATCGATGAATTTTTTAAATAGGAATAGAGGTCGTGTGCTAGCTCATTTGAAAGGTTATTCAGTTCTCTATTCAGTAATATAAACATTTGCATCATTATTTATTCAGGGTGTCCAAAAAAAATTAAATTAAGTTATTTGACAAATAAGAAGATGTGTGTAATTTATTTAATTCAAAATACATTTGACTGCTGTCAAAAATCAGCAAAAAATGTTTATTTCACAAAAAACATTGCTTTTTGCTTAAATTAAATATTTAAACCTCCAAGAGGCGGAAAATTTATGAAATAAATATTTTTTTCTGTTTTCGGGTAACAGTAAAATGTATTTTGAATTAAATAAATTACATACATTATTCTTTTTTTGTCACATAATTTAATTCAAGAAAATTTTTTGGACACCCTATATAATCAATTAATAAAAAATGATAATGTAAATGTTTATATCAGTAAATAGAAAATTGAATAACCTTTCAAATGAGCTAGCACACGACCCCCATTCCCATTTAAAAAATCATCGATTACGTCATCATGCTCAGATAGATGACGCCACTAGTATGACACTTATGCCAAAATATCATAAATTAAAAATAAAAATCGACCTGTTTCGGGATTTTTCCTTAAAGTCGCCGATTTACCAAATAACGAATTTTTTCTTTTCATTTGCACCATTAATAACCATACAAACAAACAGTTATTAAGGTAGTGCAAAGGACTTAAAGAATAGTCAGCAGATATAATACTAATTAATTAGTAGTTAACAATAGGTATGCTTTATTAGATTTCAAGTAAAATTTTTAATTTTTATGTTTTAAGTTTGGTGTTAACCAGCTACACTTTGAATATAAGAGTGGAGCTGGTCAACACTTAAAATTTAAAATTTAACTCGAAATCTAATTTAAAGCATACCTATTGTTAACTAAATAATTAGCATTATATCGCACCTCCGCTCAAACAGTGTCACGAGTCAAAAAAGCAAAGTATCGAGAAAACCCGTTTAAAATTTGTGCTAGAACTTTTTCGGGTTTAATTCAAAAATTGTTAAAATTACCTAGTATAATAACTTATTTGGTCAGTGGCAAAGATTTTTAAAGCTCTACAAAATAGTGTATTAATTTTGCTAAAAATATTTAAAAAAGAATGTGTGTGTACTTTGTACGCAGTAAGAAGTTATACTTCTATTATATGATTTCAACGAAATCAATATAAGTACTTTAAACAGTTTATTTATATTTTATTTAAATATTAAACAAATTTTAATACTCACTACTTTCCAAAAATTTTTATTAAAACAATACCAAAAATTAAAAAAATAAAAGAATAAAACACACGCAAACACATTGAAAAATGAAACAAAAAAATGATTTCTGAACAATAATTGTTGACAAAAATTTTAACTAAATACGTATTTTCTGAAAAAAAAAATATAATAAATATACTTACAATCATAAAATGTATAAAAAAAATAAAAATTTGCATTGGGAATTGAATCTGCGTCTATAAGGTTGTTAGATTTTGAACTCACCGCACGCAGAACTTAGCTATCGAGACATTTGAATTATGTGGGAAGATATAGCAACTAAACGTTTTAAACTTTTTTGACAGTTGCTTATTCTCTACGTACCTGTTGCTTTTAAAAACTATTTAAAAGGTCACTACAATTATAAACTTGCTTTTTGTGTCTGTCCTCACAACAATAAAAACTAATATACTACATACAATTTGTTTACCCATAACCATTGACGTGTTAATAAAATAACAGACATATTGAAGAATTGTTGACAGGTCATTGTAATTACCCAATCAGAGGACGTATAACGTTTAAGCTGCGCCGGGTACCAAGATTTTGATGATTTCGAGCACATATGAATTTACTCCCAACGCGCCTAAAGAAGTATAACCTCAAAAAAAATATTTTTTTTTGAGTTGTGACATTATACAGATAAAATAACGAAAAATTTACGAAATATTATTTATCAAAAGTGGCTCTTGCAGTACAGAATGTATCATTATTATTATCTGGTTAAAAGAATTAGGGCCGGTTGTTCGAACACTAATCAACAATGATCATTATCAAATATTTAATTACTGTCACCAACTGTCAATGTCAACTTTGTTTGGGTTGCTGAAAACATAATTGATTACAATTATGAAATTACTTAATCAATTATGTTAATAATTGTTATGTTAATTGATTAACTAATCTCATAATTTTAATCAATTATGTTTTCAGCAACCCAATAAAAGTTGACATTGACAGTTTTGGTGACAGTAATTAAATATTTGATAGTGATCATTGTTGATTAGCGTTCGAACAACCGGCCCTTATACTTTTTAATGATGTAAATTTAAATACAAGTAACCACATTAAACAAAAAATACTTCAAAAAAAGTTAAATAAGTGATGACTGTGTCACTTTTCTTTAAGATCACACGCAGATTGTTTTGAATAAAGAAGTAATCACATAAATATATTGTCTTAACTCGACAAACGACGCTTTATACACATCTTAGATGGACAAATGCCTTGCACAAGTCGATATGTGACACTGTTTAAGTTCGGTGCACCGTTGATTTTGGTTAATCATACAGGGTGATTGATTAGTGTGATAAAGCTCAGTAGATCCGCTTAGATAGCAATAAAAGTTAATAACCAAAATTGTAGCCAACTTTGAGTTTCACATTACAAAATTAATTAGAATGTTACAGGGTGTTCGATATCATAATGGCAGACCAAATATGTTTTTTTTTAATGGAACACTCTATATTTTATTTTCTATTCTAAATGTCCTTAACTTCCCTATCACAAAAATGTAAAAGTTTGTTATGTCGTACAGGGTATTTACAAAGTTATAACCAATTTTCCATGAAAATCGTAACAAGTTCAGCTCGCCGTATAAATAAAAATTAGCATAACAGCAATATTTTATTGGTGCCATATTTTTTTGTTAATTGTCAAAATTTTTAAGAATGGTTGATATTGCTAAATTTGTTTATATCGAATACAGGGTAAGTCAAAGCGCAAGTACATAAATTTCTCAGTAATTTTAAATGGAACACCCTGTATTTTATGTTACTAACGAAAAGTAACATTACCGTACTTTAATTTTTGTATAATATTCCCTATATCTAAATTTGTTAGTTTTAGAGATATTTTCATTTTTCAGAGCAAATTATTAATACGGTGTCTAAATTTTTCCAAATTTTAAGTAAGCCATGACTGAATTGTCTGAAACTGACGGTTCACCATAATTGTTTGTGTATTGTGTTATTAAATAGTTAAGATGAACTTTACTGTTGATGAAACTGTAGATATGATCTGGAATTGGGGAAGTGCAATAAAAATGCGTTATTATCAGTAAGAATTTATCATGAACTACTCCCTGAAAGACGACAACCTACAACAGCCAGCTTTGAACTTAAGGATTGGTTTTTAACCGCACGGCTTCAGTTATGTATAAAAAAAAAACACGGGCGAACAAAAAGTACCGTAACAGGGGAAACCGAAATAACTGTGTTGCTGGTAGTTACTGAAAATCAACATACAAGTATACGAAATAAATCCAAAGCAAACGAACTAATTAATTAAAACGAAAGAATTAATTCAGGAAGATTCTGAAAAGAGAATATTATTTTGTGAATAGGCCTTAGATAAAATCAAGTGACACAGAGATTTCTTCTATAATGTAGTATTTAGAGATGAAGCTACGTTTCATAAAAACGGTTCAGTTAGAGTTATTAAAGAACCAAGGCTATTATAACGATAATAATGCTTGAAGTCAATGGTGTATATACAGAGGGCCTTTGGTCCGAGGGATATACGTTGACCGAAAGCGTTATTATCTATAATACCCGTGGTGCCTTCAACGTTTAATGTCCGACTAAATTATTCTTTATATGTAAAAAATTTGAATGAATTTTGAATTAATTAGTTTTTAAATAAGTACAATTACCAGCAATAGTCGTAACATAATTGTGGTAACCATAGTTTTACTTAGGTTGCTATTTGTCAACTTGACAGTATTTAACTAGTTATTTAAATTTAATACCCTAAGGCGGTATTTTTCAAAATAACGCCCTAGGGAAATATATCATACTTAAGGGGATGGGTACGTATTTTCGGCTACAATGCTATTCAAATGGGGAATCATTTTTTTCGGATCCTGAGAAAACTAATAAGTATTTTTAAAAAATTTAAACGCAGAATGAAAGATTACGTTCTTACTGAGGGTCGAAAGTCCCTGAAAACTTCTATAATGTTTATTTTAATAAATTACAGGGGTGAAAAACCAAGAGAAAATGTAGTGTGAATTTAATTTCAAATATCTCACTCCAAAGAAACTTTTTATTTATTCTAAGGGACTTTGGGCCCTCGATAATAATTTAGTATTTCATTCTGCGTTTAAATTTCTTAAAAATATTTATTAGTTTTTTCAGGATTCGAAAAAAATGGACACCATGTCCGTGGTGATATTTTCCAAATCAAACATTCGCTATCTTTGTCATACAACGCACGAGTCAAATAGAATATGATGACAAGACACAGTGACAGTTTTAAATATTAGACATGGCATCGTGAATATTTTGTGTTGTTGATTAAATAGTATTGAGAGTGTATTTGATAAATAATTGATTTAAGACGTGAACTTAATAAAAAGTTAATTATTGTTTATTATTTATGGAAGATCCAAGCAGAGAATACATCAGGATATATTCTGTGATCCAAGTATTATTTTGTTAAAGATGTTCAAAATTGTAAGCGTTCCATAGTAACAATATATTATTAAAAAATCACTTTAACACTTTTCCTCTTTTCTCGATTGAGTATTAGATTTTGTTGTACATATAAATTATTAGAATCACTGAATAATTAGTCAAAAATTTATCACATTTATTAACTGAATTAATAATTTGCAATTATACAAATAACAGTTCAAGAACATTCAAAAGCCATCTCTTTAAAGTTAATGATGACATTGTCAAGTAGAATGACATTCTAGTAATGTTTACATATCCATACCAGTGTGAATTTTACTACAGGTAATTTGCCGTGTAAAGACAGAAAAAGTAGGGATTGCCGTAAAATATTTGCAAATTATGAACCGATGGCCTTACTCTTAGAAATCATGTCATTATTTGTCAAATATTATATCAGTCGGACATTAATATGCATAACTTTATTATTAGGTTAGACACCTAATTAATAATTTGCTCTGAAAAATGAAAATATCTCGAAAACTAACAAATTTGGCCATAGGGAATATTATATAAAAATTAAAGTACAGTAATGGTACTTTTCGATAGTGATATAAAATACAGGGTGTTTCATTTAAAGTTTCTGAGAAAAGAATGTACTTGCATTTTGACTCACCCTGTATTCGATATAAAGAAACTTAGCAATAGCAACCATTCTTAAAAAGTTTCAAAATCAACAAAAAAATATGGCACCAATAGACCATTGTTGTTGTGCTTATTTTTATTTATACGGGGAGCTGAACTTTGTAACTATACTTTGTAACTATAACTTTGTAAATACCCTGTATAACATAACAAACTTTTATGTTTTTGTGATGAGAAGTTAATAAGATTTTGAATATTAAATAAAATATTGGGTGTTCTATAAAAAAAAATAAGTTTGGTCTTCTAAAACATTCTAATTTTGCAATGTGAAGCTCAAAGTTGACTAGAATTTTTGTTATTTACTTTTATTGCTATCTATTACTATAGCGGATCTATTGAGCTTCATCACACTAATCAGTCACCCTGTATATAATGACGTGTTATAATGTGTTATACAGGGTGTCCCGAAAAGATTGGTCATAAATTATACCACAGATTCTGGGGTCAAAAATAAGTTGATTGAACCTCACTTAGCTATATACAATAGTGCACAAGAAAAAAGTTACAGCCCTTTGAAGTTACAAAATGAAAATCGATTTTTTTTCATATATCGAAAACTCTTAGAGATTTTTTATTGAAAATGGAAATGTGGCATTCTTATGGCAGTAACATCTTATAAAAAAATTAAAATGAAATTTGTGCACCCCATAAGAATTTTACGGGGGTTTTGTTCCTTTAAACCCCCCCAAACTTTTGTGTACGTTCCAATTAAATTATTATTGTGGCACCATTAGTTAGACACAATGTTTTTAAAACTTTTTTGCCTCTTAGTACTTTTTCGATAAGCCAGTGTTTATCGACATATTTTGAATATTTGTCGAATCCACCACATATTTGTATATGGTTAAGTACGATTATAGGGACCTGTTAATAATCTGAAAATTTATTTATAATTTGCATTTTTAGGTATATTTTGAAAAAGAAGCCACATCTCGATAAAAGGTGACTTGTCAAAAAAAGACTAAGGGGCAAAAAAGTTTTAAAAACACTGTGTTTAACTAATGGTACCACAATAATAGTTTAATTGGAAGGTACACAAACGTTTGGGGCTTTAAAGGAACAAAACCCCCATAAAATTTTTATGTAAATATATTAAAAAAGAAGCCGCATCTCAATAAAAACTGGATTATCGAAAAAATACTAAGTGGCAAAAAAGTTTTAAAAACGTTGTGTTTAACTAATGGTGCCACAATAATAATTTAATTGGAACGTACACAAAAGTTTGGGGGGGTTTAAGGGAACAAAACCCCCATAAATTTTTTATGGGGTAGACAAACTTCACTATAATTTTGTTTTAAGATGTTCCTGCCACAATAATAATACACGTCCATTTTCAATAAAAAAACTCTAATAGTTTTCGATATATTGAAAAAAATCGATTTTCATTTTGTAACTTTAAAGGGCTGTAACTTTTTTTATGAGCATATTTGTACTAAAGTAAATTAGGTTCAATCGAACTATTTTTGACCCCAAAATGTGTGGTATAATTTATGACCAATCTTTTCGGGACACCCTGTATAACGACAAACATTTGAACTATAATTTAAAATTTTAATTTAAAACCGTTTTTAATTTTTTTTTGAGTTGTGAAACTATTTGATCGGAAGTTCGATATCAGCTGACTATTGTTTAAGTCCTGTGCAGTACCTTAATAAGTGTTTGTCTGTATCATTATAAATACACTTTACACCTTCCATTGTTATTTGCATGCAGTGTATGGTTTTAGTCTTAGTTTCTCTTTGGCCTGAAATCGAAAATTAGAGTGCAACGTAAGTGTGACTTAAAGAGGCCCTATTTATAAGCTGAGCTGGGCTAAGCTGGAGCATAGATTTGTTGGTGCAACCTGGCATTATTTCCCTAACATACAGGCAGCTCTTCTCTTTGTATCTTAAAAAAAATCTCCTGATTAGTAACGTGGACGGTATAAGATATTTTCATGATTCGACGATAGAGCCACATGATAGACGATAGACTGTGATAGTCCATGACTCAACTGCGCACAACAGTACATGAAAGATACAGCATCGTAGTAATCTGATTTTTATGGGTATTGATAAATCATGAAATGCAGATCTTGCTTTCTTTATCTTACATTTTATTTCTACGAAATGTGACAATTTTCATTGACGTTCGTAACAAGATAGGTACCTATATGTTTTTAATGTTTCTATTTGTTGAGATCATCATATTATTTTTTGTAATGTTTAGTGGAAGTCCATATCTCTGACTTACTTCTGTGATTCCATTTAATAACTCGAATACTTAAAAAAAATGGTCTCAATAAAATTATAGATATAAATAATGTAAAGATTAAAACGCCAAAGCGTTATAATACACTCAACCAAACTTATATGGAATTTTTTTTCTGATATTTTTTATCATTTTACATACCTGCATATACCTACTATGATACCTGCCAGCTATTAAAGTTGGTTGGATGAAAACTAAAGGATTCTTTACGGATGATAATTCCTCCGCAGAACATGACCCTTCTTCTTATACAGTGCTAGTCAAAAGTCCGTACCCCCCCTCGTATCTTTTGAACGGTTATACCTATAATAGTGAAATTTGGAGGGAGAAAATAAACGGACGTAAGCTTCTTAACTAGTTATGACAGGTGACGTCATAGTGACAGATGACGTTACAGAGCCACTGTGACCGATAATTTTAAATGGGACCTTATGGCAAGTGATACCTCGTATGAAAGGTATTTAAAATACCTATTCAGTCATACTAATTTTGTTTGGGTTTAAGCAAATTTTGATGAATAAATGAAATAAATATAAAATTGTAGTTTCGCATTTAATTAATAAAAATTCAAAGTTCCGCCTATGATTACTTGTCAAACAGGTTGACGTTGACGTAAAAACTACTAGAGAATTAAAAAACGTCAACTTTTTTGACAAAAAATCCACAGGCGGACATTTGAATTTTTATTAATTAAATTCGAAACTACAATGTTATATTTATTTAATTTATTCACCAAAATCAAAATCAACTTAAACCCAAAAAAATTAGTATGACTGAATAGGTATTTTAAATACCTTTCAAACGAGGTATCACTTGCTATAAGGTCCCATTTAAAATTATCGGTCACAGTGGCTCTGTAACGTCATCTGTCACTATTACGTCACCTGTCATAACTAGTTAAGAAGCTTACGTCCGTTTATTTCCTCACTCCAAATTTCACTATTATAGGTATAACCGTTCAAAAGATACGAGGGGGGTACGGACTTTTGACTAGCACTGTATATTTATGAACAAATCCGGCAGTATCCGTTCTAGCTTGTCGTCCTCGATCTCTAAGTACACGAATTCGTTAATCATGTGATTTTACACATTCTACTGCCTGGTTAACTCGGGATCCCGTAACTTCTTCCTGCTATATAGTCCTTGGGCAGGGCAACTCGTCTTTTTATCGTTTCAACTAAAATATTTACACCTATAGCTATAGCTTCCAAAGGCTGCAGGTTTCAAATATATAGTGATTCCTTATAGTTAGTTGAGTATATGTTTCAATATTCTATTAGTTTTTTATCCTATTATGTTTTCATATAAAACCATAAATTTCACTAATTGTCATACCTATTCTTTTAAAAATACTTTTTATAAATATGTTTTACTTTTATTTCAGCTTCTTTGGCACCATGTAGCAATGAAAATAAACCTTCTCCTCATCCAACAGATTGCACAAAGTTTTATTTATGCCCTGGAAACTTTGAAATGTCCTGCGGACCTGGAACTCACTTCAACCCAAAAATACTTGTTTGTGATTGGCCTCACCAAGCTGGCTGTAAAGTTACAGTACCTGGAAAACCGACAGGTGCACACAAAAAGCCTCCAGGATCACTTCAAAGTCCACCTAGGGAGCCTACGGGTCAACTTCTAGGTCCTCCTGGGAAGATTTTCGGTTCACCGGATACTCCTCCAGACCAACCTCCAGGTTCACCTGAAAAGCCACCAAGGCCCCCAGCAGGTCTACATAAAAAACCTACAGAACAACAACAAGGTCCAAATACAAAACCACCAGGTTCACTTATAAAACCACCAGGCCCACCTTCAGGTCAACTAGAAAAGCCATCAGGGCCACCTCAAATTTCAGATGCGGGGACTTCAGGTTTATCTGGAGAACCTTCAGACCAACCTGAAGGTCCACCTGAAAAGCCACTAGCATCACCACCGGGTCCACTTAAGACGCCTCCAAGTCCACCTCCTGGTCAACCTGGGAAGCATCCTCGTCCAGTGGGTAGTTCTACAGGCCCACCAACAGGTCCCTCTAAAAAACCTTCAGGAGCACTTCTAAACCTTGAGCCTACCGGTCCACCAGGAATACCTCCAGGCCACTCTCCAAGTCCACCTGAAAAGCCACCAGAAAAATCTCCAGGTATACATGAGAAGCCTACAGTACAACCTCCAAGTTTACTTAAGAAGCCAACTAGTTCACCGGACACGCATCAAGGCTTACCTCCAGCTCCACCAGAAAAACCTACGGGCCAACCTACAGGTCCATCTGGAAAACCTCCAGGAGTACCTCCACGTCCAACTGGAAAACCTCCAGAAATATCTCCTGGTCCTGCTGGTAAGTCCACAGGTTCACCGGGAAAACCTCCTGTCCACCCTCCAGGTCCACCTGAAATGTTACAAAAGCCACCGCAAGGTCTACATGAGAAACCTGCAGAATATCCTAACGGTTCACTTCAAAAGTCAACTGGACCAAATCCAAGTCCACATGAGAAGCCGCAGGGACCACCTACAGGTACACATTGGAAGCCCTCTGGTCCACCGAGTACTCCTCCAGGCCAACTTTCAAGTTTACCTGAAAAATCTACCAGCCTGCCTCCAACTCCTGCTGGTAGGCCTACAGTTTCACCAGGAAAACCTCCTGTCCACCCTACAGGTCCGCCTGAAAAGTTACAAAAGCCACCACCAGGTCTACATGAGAAGCGTACAGAACAACCTACCGGTTCACTTCAAACGTCATCAAGACCAACCCCAAGTCCACATGAGAAGCCGCCAGAACCACCTACAGGCCCACACTGGAAGCCCACTGGTCCACCGAGTACTACTCCAAGCCAACTACAGGGACTATCTGGAAAACCTCCACGACTACCAACCGGTCCTGCTGATGTGCCTACACGTTCACCAGAAAACCCAACTCCAACTACAGGTTCATTCGAAAAGTTACCAAGGCCACCAACAGGTCTACATGAGAAGCCTACGGATCATACTACCGGTTCACTTCAAAAGTCATCAGGACCAACTCAAACTCTACAAGAGAAGCCAACGGAACCACCAAGAGGTCCACATGGTAAGCCTACTCGTACATCGAGTACTCCTCCAGGCCAACCTCCCAGTCCATCTGGAAAACCTCCAGGGGTACCTCCAGGTCCAACTGGAAAACCTCCAGAAATATCTCCTGGTCCTACTAGTAAGCCTACAGGTTCACCGGGACAACCTCCTGTCCACCCTCAAGGTCCACCTGAAATGTTACAAAAGCCACCACCAGGTCTACATGAGAAGCGTACAGAACAACCTACCGGTTCACTTCAAACGTCATCAAGACCAACCCCAAGTCCACATGAGAAGCCACCAGAACCACCTACAGGCCCACACTGGAAGCCCACTGGTCCACCGAGTACTACTTCAAGCCAACTACAGGGACCATCTGGAAAACCTCCAGGACTATCAACCGGTCCTGCTGATGTGCCTACACGTTCACCAGAAAACCCAACTCCAACTACAGGTTCATTCGAAAAGTTACCAAGGCCACCAACAGGTCTACATGAGAAGCCTACGGATCATACTACCGGTTCACTTCAAAAGTCATCAGGACCAACTCAAATTCTACAAGAGAAGCCAACGGAACCACCAAGAGATCCACATGGTAAGCCTACTCGTACACCGAGTACTCTTCCAGGCCAACCTCCCGGTCCATCTGGAAAACCTCCAGGGGTACCTCCAGGTCCAACTGGAAAACCTCCAGAAATATCTCCTGGTCCTACTAGTAAGCCTACAGGTTCACCGGGACCACCTACTGTCCACCCTCAAGGTCCACCTGAAATGTTACAAAAGCCACCACCAGGTCTACATGAGAAGAGTACAGAACAACCTACCGGTTCACTTCAAACGTCATCAAGACCAACCCCAAGTCCACATGAGAAGCCACAAGAACCACCTACAGGCCAACATTGGAAGCCCACTGGTCCATCGAGTACTACTTCAAGCCAACTACAGGGATCATCTGGAAAACCTCCAGGACTACCAACAGGTCATGGTGGTGTGCCTACAGATTCACCGGAAAAATATACTGTCCAACCACCAGGTCCATTCGAAAAGTTACCAAGGTCACCAACAGGTCTACATGAGAAGCCTACGGAACATACTACCGGTTCACTTCAAAAGTCATCAGGACCAACTCCAACTTTACAAGAAACGCCACCGGGACCACCAAGAGATCCACATGGTAAGCCTACTCGTCCGCCGAGTACTCCTCCAGGCCAACCTCCAGGTCCATCTGGAAAACCTCCAGGTGTACCTCTAGGTCCAACTGGAATACCTCCAGAAATATCTCCTGGTCCTGCTGGTAAGCCTACAGGCTCACCGGGAAAACCTCCTGTCCACCCTCCAGGTCCACCTGAAATGTTACAAAAGCCACCACCAGGTCTACATGAGAAGCGTACAGAACAATCTATCGGTTCAGTTCAAAAGTCATCAAGACCAACCCCAAGACCACATGAGAAGCCACAAGAACCACCTACAGGCCCACATTGGAAGCCCACTGGTCCATCGAGTACTACTCCAAACGAATTACAGGGACCATCTGGAAAACCCCCAGGAGTACCTCCAGGTCCAACTGGAAAACCTCCAGAAATATCTCTTGGTCCTGCTGGTAAGCCTACAGGTTCACCGGGAAAACCTCCTGTCCCCCCTACAGGTCCACCTAAAATGTTACAAAAGCCACCACCAGGTCAACATGAGAAGCCTAGAGAACAACCTACAGGTTCATTTCAAAAATCATCAAAACCAACCCCAAGTCCACATGAGAAGCCACAAGAACCACTTACAGGCCCACATTGGAAGCCTACTGGTCCATCTAGTACTACTCCAAGCCAACTACAGGGACCATCTGGAAAATCTCCAAGACTACCAACAGGTCATGCTGGTGTGCCTACAGGTTCACCGGAAAAATATACTGGCCAACTTCCAGGTCCATTTGAAAAGTTACCAAGGCAACCACCAGGTCTACATGAGAAGCATATGGAGCATACTACCGGTTCATTTCAAATGTCATCAGGACCAACTCCAAATCTACATGATAAGCCACCAGGACCACCTAGAGATCCACATGGTAAGCCTACTGGTCCACTGAGTACTTCTTCAGGCCAACCTACAGGTCCACCTGGAAAACCTCCAGGACCACCACCAGGTGCTGGTGGTGAGCATACAGGTTCACCGGAAAAACCCCCTGTCCACCCTCTAGGTCCACTGGAAAAGTTACCAAGGCCACCACCCAGTTTACATGAGAAGCCTACGGAAAAACCTACCGATTTACTTGAAAAGTCATCAGGACCACATACAGGTCCACATGGAATGATGCCTACTGGTCCAACAAATACTCCTCCAGGCCTACATCCAAGTCCACCTGGAAAACATCCAGGACTACCACCAGGCTCTGCTGGTGAGCCTACAGATTCACTGGGAAAACCTTCTGTCCACCCTCCAAGTCCACCTAAAAAGTTACCAAGGCCACCACCAGGTCTAAATGATAAGCCTACAGAACATCCTACCAGTTCATTCCAAAAGTCATCAGGACAAACTCCAAATCCACATGAGGAGTCACCAGGGCCACTAACAGGTCCACTTGGTAAGCCTACTGTTCCTTCAAATACTCCTCCAGGCCAACCTCCAGGTCCACCTGGACAACCTTCAGAATTACCACTAGATCTTGCTGGTGAGCCTACAGGTTCACCAGGAAAACATCATGTCCTCCCTCCAGGTCCTCTTGAACAGTTAGCAATGCCACCAACACGTGTACATGATAAGCCTACAGAACAACCTACCGGTTCACTACAAAAGTCATCAAGACCAACCCCAAGTCCACATGAGAAGCCACCAGAACCACCTACAGGCACACATTGGAAGCCCACTGGTCCACCGAGTACTACTCCAAGCCAACTACAGGGACCATCTAGTAAATCTCCAGGACTACCAAGAGGTCCTGCTGGTGTGCCTACACCTTCACAGAAAAAACATACTGTCCAACGGCCAGGTCCAGAAAAACAAGGTCCAAATACAAAACCACCAGGTTCACTTATAAAACCACCAGGCCCACCTTCAGGTCTACTACAAAAGGGCCTACAAGGGTCTACATCAGGGCCCCCCCAAATTTCAGATGCGGAGACTTCAGGTTTACCTGGAGATCCTTCTGGCCAACCTACAGGTCCACCTGAAAAGCCACTAGCATCACCACCGGGTCCACTTGGGACGCCTCCAAGTCCACCTCCTGGTCAACCTGGGAAGCCTCCTGGTCCACTGGATAATTCTACAGGCCCACCAACAGGTCCCTCTAAAAAACCTCCAGGAGCTCCTTTACACCTTGCTGGTAAGCCTACCGATCCACCAGGAATACCTCAAGGCCACTCTTCAAGTCCACCTGAGAAGCCACCAGGAATATCTCCAGCTCCACATGAGAAACCTACAGTACAACCTCCAAGTCTATCTAAGAAGCCAACTAGTTCACCGGACACGCATCAAGGCATACCTTCAGCTGTACCAGAAAAACTTACGGGCCAACCTACGGGTACATCTCAATTGTCATCAGGCCCAAATCCAAGTCCACATGAAAAGTCACCAGGTCCACCTACAGGTCCACATGGAAAACCTACTGGCCCACCGAGTTCTCCTCCAGGCCAACCTTTAGGTCCATCTGGAAATCCTCCAGGAGTACCTGGAGGTCCAACTGAAAAACCTCCAGAAATATTTCCTGGTCCTGCTGGTAAGCCTACAAGTTCACCGGAAAAACCTCCTGTCCACCCTACAGGTCCGCCTGAAAAGTTACCAAGGCCACCACCAGGTCTACATGAGAAGTTTAAAGTACATGCGACAGGTTCACCACAATATTCATCAGTACTAATTTCAAGTCCATATAAGAAGCCACCAGAACCACCTACAAGTCCACAAGGGAAGCCCACTCATCCACCAAATACTCCTTCAGGCCCACCACCAGGTCCACCTATAAATCCTCCAGGACTACATCCAGGTTCTTATGGTAAGACTACAGGTTTACCGAATAAACCTCCTGTCCACCCTCCAGGTTCACCCGAAAGGTTATCAAGGCCTCCACCAGGTCTACATGAGAAGCCTACACAACAACCTGCCGGTTCACTTCAAACATCATCAGGAGCAACTACACTTCCACATGAGAAGCCACCAGAACCACATGAGAAGCCTATTGGTCCACCAAGTACTCCTCCAGGCCAACATTCAGGTCCACCTGGGCAACTTCTAAATCCTGCTGGTGAGCCTACAGGTTCACTGGGAAAGCCTCCTGTCAACCCTCCAGGTCCACCTGAAAAGTTACAAAAGCCACCACCAGGTCTACATGAGAAGCCTACAGAACAACCTAACGGTTCACTTCAAAAGTCATCAAGACCAACCCCAAATCCACATGAGAAGCCACAAGAACCACCTACAGGCCAACATTGGAAGCCCACTGGTCCATCGAGTACTACTCCAAGCCAACTACAGGGATCATCTGGAAAACCTCCAGGACTACTAACTGGTCCTGCTGGTGTGCCTACACGTTCACCGGAAAAATATACTGTAAAACCTCCAGGTCCAATTGAAAGATTACCAAGGCCACCACCAGCTCTACATGAGAAGCCTACGGAACATACTACCGGTTCACTTCAAAAGTCATCAAGACCAACCCCAAGTCCACATGAGGAGCCACAAGGACCACCTACAGGCCCACATTGGAAGCCCACTGGTCCATCAAGTACCACTCCAAGCCAACTACAGGGACCATCTGGAAAACCTCCAAGACTCCCAACAGGTCATGCTGGTGTGCCTACAGGTTCCTCGGAAAAATATACTGTCCAACATCCAGGTCCACTTGAAAAGTTATCAAGGCCACCAACAGGTCTACATGAGAAGCATACGGAACATACTACCGGTTCACTTCAAATATCATCAGGACCAACTCCAAATCTACATGATAAGCCACCAGGACCACCTAGAGATCCACATGGTAAGCCTGCTGGTCCACCGAGTGCTTCTCCAGGCAAACCTCCAGCTCCACCTGGGAAACCTCTAGGACTACCACCAAGTACTGGTGGTGAGCATACAGGTTCTCCAGAAAAACCCCCTGTCCATCCTGTACGTCCACTTGAAAAGTTACCAAGACCACTACCCGGTTTACATGAGAAGCCTACGGAAAAACCTACCGATTTACTTAAAAAGTCATCAGTATCACTTACAGGTCCACATGGGATGATGCCTACTGGTCCAGTAAATACTCCTCCAGGCCTACCTCCAAGTCCACCTGGAAAACATCCAGGACTACCACCAGGTCCTTCTGGTGAGCCTACAGATTCACTGGGAAAACCTTCTGTGCACCCTCCAAGTCCACTTAAAAAGTTACTAAGGCCACCACCAGGTCTACATGAGAAGCCTACAGAACAACCTACCAGTTCACTTCAAAAGTCATCGGGACAAACTTTAGGTCCACATGAGAAGTCACCTGGGCCACTAACAGGTCCACATGGGAAGCCTACTGGTCCTCCAAATGCTCCTCCAGGCCAACCTCCAGATCCACCTGGACAACCTCCGGAATTACCAATAGGTCTTGCTGGTGAGCCTACAGAACAACCTAGAGGTCCAACTCCAAGTTCACATGAGAAGTCACCAGGACCACTTACAGGTCCGCATGGGAGACCTACTGTTCTACCAAATACTCCTCCAGGCCAACCTCCAGGTTCACCTGGAAAACTTCCAGGACTATCTCCAGGTCTTGCTGGTGAGCCTACAGTTTCACCGGGAGAATCTCCTGCCCACCTTTTAGTTCCACATGAAAAGTTACCAAGTTCACCACCAGGTCTACATGAGAAGCCTACAGAAAAACCTTCCGGCTCACATCGAACGTCATCAGGACCATCTCTAAGTCTACATGAGAAGCCACCAGGACCACCTACAAGTCCACATAGAAAGCCTACTGGTCCAACGAGCGCGCCTTCTGGCCCACCCCAAGTCCACCTGAAAAATTTTCAGGTATACCTGAAATACCTCCTGGCATACCTCCAGATCCACTTGAAAACACACTAGGACAACCTAAAGGTCCACCTAGTAAACTTCCAAGTCAACCTCCAGGTCAACCTAAGACGACTCCTTGTCCACCGGGTATTCTATCAGACCAACCACCAGGTTTACCTGAAACACCTCAAAGTCCTGCCGGTAAGCCTACAGGTCAACCCCAAAAGTCATCAGTACCTACTCTAAGTCCACATGAAAAGCCACCAGAATTGCCTACAAGTCCAGATGGGAGGCCTACTGGTTCACTGAGTACTCCTCCAAACCAACCAACAGGTTCACCGGGAATACCTGTCCATCCTGTCCATCCTTCAGGTCCATTTGAAAAACTACCAAGGCCACCACCAGGTTTACATAAGAAGCCTACAGAACAACCTACCGGTTCACTTCAATGGTCATCAGGACCAACTCCGAGTCCACATGAGAAGCCACCAGGACCACCTCCAGGTTCCCCTGGGAAGCTTCCTGGTCCACTGAATACTCCTACAGGCCCACATCCAGGTAGTCAACCTGAAGAGCCTACTGGCCAACCGTCAGGTCCATCTAGGAAAGGATCAGTGCCACCTCCAGGTTCACCAGTAAAATTTCCAAGACCTCCTGATAGACCTATAGACGCACCTGACAAACATCCAGGACTTTCTTCAGATCATCCTGGTAACCCTACAGGACCACCTGAAAAATCACCTGGCCAATCTCCGGGTCCACCTGGACAACCTCCTGGTACACCGGGTACTATTGCAGGCTCACCTTCAGGTCCCCAGAAAAACCCCCATGGCCTTCTCCAGATTCACCTCCAGGCCAACCTAGGAAACCTCTTGCCCAACCTTCTGCATGTCCACCAGGGAAGCCTTCAGCTCCACCTTTAGGTTTACCTGGAAAATTTCCAGGTCCACCTGCTAGACCAGTACCGATGTAAAATCGCCAAGTACTCTAGAGACAAAAACGGAATTTCCTGCACTGGACAAGGAACGTCTAATAGTTATATTTAAAAAATAAAAATTTTAATTACTACCGATACTTTTTATGAATATTGTAACCAAGATGTATTAATATTTTTTAAACCAATGTGATAATATAAAGAGATTCAATACGGTTGTGACGTGACCTAATTAACATTTGTTGCAGCAAACGATTTTTAAGGCTAATCCATATTGTCACGAGTATGCTATTTAGATAAATTATTAAAACAAAATAAGTGGGGGTCCTCACTAAGGGCGGGTTGTTCGAACGCTAATCAACAATGATCACTATTAAATATTTAATTACTGTCACCAACTGTCAATGTCAACTTTGATTGGGTTGCTGAAAACATGATTGATTATAATTATGAGATTAGTTAATAAATTAACATAACAATTATGAACATAATTGATTAACTAATTTCATAATTGTAATCCATAATTATGTTTTCAGCAACCCAAACAAAGTTGATATTGACAGTTGGTGACAGTAATTAAATATTTGATAATGATCATTTTTGATTAGCGTTCGAACAACCCTTAGGTAATATACAATATAGACCAAACGAAATAAATCAAACTCATTTTAGGTCTGTCAAACTAACGTCAGAACGTGTATGTATCGATCTGTAAATTGGTGCCGAAATTTGTAATTATTACTGTAAATACTAGTTATTAAAATTAGTTTTCGAGCAAATAGTGACTAATAAAAATTGTGTTACGTGTAAATCATCAAGAACAAGCCGTAATTTCGTTCAGTAAGAGATTTTTTACTTAATAATCTTTCAACTTAAACAAATTCAGTGTCAAACTGTCAATAGTATTTCACTGTTGCTATCACGTCCCAACGGACGCCAACAGTTAGGCAACCAGTATTGCAGTGATATATCGAAAGTTATCACTTATTTCCAGACATCCAAAATGTTAATATAAACAAATTCAAGTTACTTTTGACTACATGAGTAACAATTTAAATCAATGTTCCCCCACTGTTAGCAACACCATGTCTGGACCCAATTCTTCCAGTAATCTTACTAGTTCATATGCAACTGCTACTATGACTAAACCGCGTCCGAAGTATCCGAAGAAGACCGAAGCAACTTTAATTCATGCAGAACCAAATTTAGTACTACTCGACTATGTCAAGGCCATAGGTAATATTGTTAATCCGAAAAACATCTGCTTCGCCTCAAGAATTTCCAATAACAGAATCTGTATCTACCTTACAAATTCTGAACTCGTCGATCAAATTATAACTGAACATCCTACAATTAAAACTAATACAGTTGAACTACCAGTACGCAGATTAGTAACACCAGCTAAAAGGCTTATAATTTTCAGCGTTTGTCCATCAATCCCACACGACATCATAGAAAAACATCTCAAGGATCTAGGTCTATAACTCGCGTCACCAGTCTCATATCTAAAAGCTGGAATCCCCGGTGATGTATTTACTCATATTATGAGTTTCAGAAGACAAGTATATGTCACTCCATCCACAGAAAACTTTGAGCTCCAAACTTCAATAATAATCCCTTTTGACAACAACTCTCACAGGATATTTCTCTCTATGGATAAAATGGTTTGTTTTTTATGCAAATTACAAGGTCACACGGCAAATGATTGTCAAAATCCTCCTAGAAATCCTTCCCTAAATGAACAATCGTTCCCTACTGAACCCAATCCCACTTCCCCAATATCAAATAATGACACACTTTCAAAGTCAACAAATAAATACAGTCGATGTTCCCATTACTTCCATAACCCCAAATAATGATTTTCTTCCCCCATCCACCAGTCAGAAACGAAATCGTTCTGACATCAGTGATACAAGGTCTTTGGAAACACAAACTTCTAAAATACACCCACTAAAATCAATGAAATGCCCACATCAGATGTAATTGTTCCCACTAAGCATAAAGCCAAAAGATCTAAGAAAGACTCCCCCGATAAGTCTAAATTAACTAATTCCACAATTCACACTATCCAAAATCTTTTTCAAGAAAATCCAGACTCATTTTCCCTTCCTGTTGAAAATTTCCTAACCTTCCTTGCTTATACATTCGGCAGTGATAACCCCTTACACGAAGCACAGGAGTTCACTCCAAATGTCCAGGCACTCCTTGACGATATGTCAAAAATATACCCTCACTTGAAGACATAACAGCGAAAAATAGATTCACAAGAGTCTCTAAGAAAATTAAAAAACAGTTAAATACAGACAACACAGAAACGGAAAGTACAGCATCTCAATCAACCAATAATGATAACGATCATCTCTCAGACTCTTCTTTAACTACCTAAAGCCATTACTTTCACGCTAGTTCAGTGGAATTGCGATGGGTTTTACCCTCGCTTAGAACGCATACAACAGTTAATCAACAATACAGAAGCCGATATCATTTGCTTTCAAGAAACTAATTTTAAACACTCTCATAAACGAGAGCTTAAAAACTTTGAAGGTTACCATTTTCTTCGAACAACATTTACTAGAGCAAGTGGAGGAACCTCTATTTTCGTGTCTAACGATTTATTTTCTTTACATCATATTCTAACCACTAGTTTGGAGGCTATAGCAGTAACTGTCTGGTGTCCTGATAAAATAACTATATGCAGTATTTATATTCCACCTAACTATAACCTCACTGAAATCGAGTTAGATGATTTAGTCCGCCAACTACCTAGCCCATTTATACTAGTCGGAGACTTCAACGCCCATAATACTATGTGGGGCTCCAAGAAAACATTCGGAAGAGGAAAAATCATAGAAACCGTATTGAATTGCAATAATTCTTGTTTGATGAACAGTGGAGCTAACACATATTTTAATATCGCATCAGGAAGTTACTCGTCTATTGACTTAAGTATATGTGATCCCAAGTTAGCTGATTCACTCTCATGGTATACTTTAGATAGCCTATACGATAGTAATCATTTCCCGATAGTCATAACAAATAGTCATAAAAAACATTGCACCGTCACTAAGTGGAATATTGCTAAAGCAGACTGGAATCATTTCAAAAGTAGTGCCGAAAACCTACTCTCATTAGTACAAGAGTCTGAAGATATTGACGAGACAATAACTCTTTTTAAAAATTGCATTATGATGGCTGCAGAAACTCATGTCCAGAAAATATCAATATGCCCCTCTAAAAAGGCTGTATCATGGTGGAATCCAGAATGCGAACAAATAGTACAAGAATGCAAAACTGCTCTTAACAGATATCGAAGAAAGAGAAGTCAAGAAAACCTGATTTGCTTCAAAAGACTAAAAGCTAAAACTAAATATATTGCTAAAGAGAGTAAGAAAGATTTCTGGCAAAATTTTGTTTCGACTCTTACCAGTGATACTTCTCCAACACAAGTGTGGACAAAAATAAGACAAATTAAAGGACAGAAATCTTCCCCAAAAATCTCAGCAATTACACAGGAAGGAAAAGTAATTACAGATAACCAATCAATTTCGCATATTATGGCTGAAAGTTTCGCACTGAAATTTAGATATGAACTCGAGCATAACCAAAATCTAAATGAGCAAAATTCGTTAACTTCTCACACTCCTCAAATTAGTAGACATGATATAGCCGCTCTCAACCTCCCTTTTACACTAGAAGAATTGACAGTAGCTCTAGCGTCTTGTAAAAACTCCACTGCCGGGCCAAATAATATTCCATACATATTTTTAAAAAATTTATCTGAATCCAGCCTTGCAAAACTTTTAAATCTGTACAATAAAATATGGCTTACTAAGAAATTTCCTCGCATGTGGTCCGAATCAATCATCATACCAATAAAAAAACCCGATCAACCTTCCAATCTGCCAAAATCATATAGGCCAATTTCACTGACCTGCTCGTCATGCAAACTTCTCGAGAAAATGATTAACTCAAGATTAACCTGGTTTCTAGAAAAATATGCTATAATTAACGAAGCCCAATCTGGCTTCAGACGCCACCGTTCTACACTTGATAATTTAGTGTTACTGCAAACACAAATAGCTACCGCCTTTTCGAATAAACAAGATGTTATCGCTACCGCTTTTGATATAGATGGAGCCTTCGATAACATTTCACGACCAGCCATTCTTCAAAAGCTTCTTCAATGCAATATTACAGGAAATATTTATTTCTTCATACAAAACTTAAGAAAAAAGAACTTTCAAGGTGAAAGTAAACGGTGAAATATCTGCAACATATCCGCAAAATAATGGAGTCCCACAAGGTTCCGTACTCAGTACAACCTTGTTTATACTCGCAATAAATGACATCTGTTCTAGTGTTTGTCAACCAGTCAAATATGTAATGTATGCGGATGATCTTATTCTATATTGTCAAGGAAAAAATACAACCGCCACATGTAAAGTACTGCAAACCGCCGTAAATCAACTTAACGAATGGGCTAAAAAGACAGGATGAATACTATCACCTTCCAAATCAAAATTAATTCGATTTAGCAGAAGACCTTGTAGCCAAAATCCTATTGTATATCTCAACGAGATTCCGTAGCAAACTGTAACACACTACAAAATACTTGGTTTAATTTTTGATAGTAGACTAACTTGGAAAGAGCATATTAACAAACTAAAAGGAGATACCATGAAGAGGCTTAATATAATCAAGGCACTGTCACAGTATACTTGGGGTGCAGACGAAAGTATTTTACTCAATGTCTACAGAGCCTTAATTCGCTCCAAACTGGACTACGGTAGTTTCATTTACATGTATGCGTCAAAGTCTGACTTAAAGTTACTCAACTCTGTGCATAATACTTCCATTCGTCTCTGTTTAGGCGCCTTCAAATCCAGTCCTGTAGAGAGCCTCTATTGCGAGGCTAATGAACCACCCCTCTGGGTTCGACGAGAGTATCTCCTACAATCTTGCTTTGCTACAGTATCCGCAAATCCATCTAACCCCGTCTATCGTCTAATAAATTCAAAACCTCTCTTAGATTTACCGAAAACGATCCAATCAATTATTGAAATCCAGAAATCAACCTTAAGAAATCCCATCGATCTTACCAAAACACTTCCATATCCAATTCCAGCTCCCCCTCCTTGGAGCAGATCAATCCTACATTTAAATACTTCTTTGTTGACCTACAACAAACACGAAACTCCGAGCATCGTGATAAGACAATAGTTTGAAGAAATCATAGAGAACAACCAATTCCAAAAAATTTCATACACAGATGCTTCCAAAAGTGAAATAGGAACTGGATGTGCTGTTACCACAGTTGATAAGACTATAAAATCATTTTTATTACCAGATGTATGCAGCGTATATACTGGAGAATTATACGCGATATTAGAAGCTTTTAAATCCTTAGAAATCGATAGTAAAAGCCAAGCAATATGCACAGATTCCTTATCATCACTCTTATCCATAAAAAGTTTATATGTTCAACATCCTTCAGTTCACGAAATCCATAACATCTATAGTACACTTGCTTCTCAAGGCGTTGTTGTTACTATCATCTGGATACCATCCCATATCGGTATCCCCGGTAATGAAAAAGCAGATCACGTCGCCAAACTAGCCTCTACCCTAAATGGTCAGCATTCAAAGAACATGTTCAAATCCGTAGTGATTTGAAACATATGTTTAAGCAGCAACAACATATCTCTTGGTAAATCCACTGGAACACAATCAAAAACACATTACATGAGATCCGGCAGACTGTCAATATATTTGAACTCCCAACTATGACTAGAAAAGAAAAAGCAGTCATTAGAAGGTTGAGAATTGGACATACCCGATACACACACGAATACTTAATGAAGTCTGAACCGAAGCCTAATTGTCAAACTTGCTTTAGTGTTTTAAGCGTGAAACACATCCTTACTGAGTGTCCTCAGTATGTGACGCAGAGAAATCAACATAAACTTAAGTCAAATATTAAAGATATTTTAAACTCGTCCGATCAACTTCGTAACCTAATTAGTTTCTTGAAAGACATTCAATTATTTAACACAATATGATCTTTTGTCTTTATAATCTCTACCTGTGATTCAAAATTCAGTAATTAATAATTAATCATTATAATTAATAATTAATAGTTGTTGTAATAATTAGTTGTACGTCTCTATATCCCATGATTGTATATCCAAATTTTTTCTTCATACTTTTTACCTAATGTTATTTAAGATTAAGAAATTAACTGTTATAATAATTAGTTTTAAGTCCTTATTGTAATTAATTATTGTATAACCAATATTGTTTGTGTCAATGGCCATTGCAGCCGAGACACATAAATTTAAATAAAAAAAAAACTCATTTTAAAGTAAGACGTAAATTTAAATTTAAAGAATTTGATATTGTAAATTCGCCAAATTGGCTATTGATTATGTACTATAGAAAGGAACTACAACGTTAACGGGGTTTTATTACTTCATATGGTCAATGAATCTCTATATATGAAAAAACCGCGGAGTGCTACCATTTAAAGGGGTGCGTTTTTGAGAAATGGGTGAATTAGTCCCTGAGCACAGGTTACATTAGGGTGAGTTCTATGCACTTTTGGTACAAACACGTCTACATAAAAATTGTACCTGGTTAAATTTCCTATCTAAATATAACTTTTTAAAGTCAAAGATACTTTTTTTTACAAAAATATATTCAAAAGAAAAAGCCCAAAGAAACCCAAAAGAAAGAAATTTTGTTTTTTGTCCCATAACTTTTGTCCACGGGGATATAGGTATAGACATTGCTTCACAGAAAAAAAACTTACATATTTTCTCTTTAAAATGATGCTTAGTAGAGGTCGTTAGGATTTACAGTTTTCGCAATATGATTTTTCAAAGTTCGCCACTCACAGCAATTTTGGGCAATTTTCCTTGTTATTTCGCCAATATTTTTCTGTAACTTTTTTCTACGCAACTTTAGGCATATGCAATGGTACATGTAAGAGGAATAGAAATCAATTACCTTTAAAATGTTCTACTGTATAATGTTGTACGACTTCTTTTAAAGAGGTTATCTTTTTCAATATTTTATACTTTTAACAAGTTTTTATATTTTTTACGATTATTTTTTAAATTTCCCATTATAACCTTTTTTCTTCTACATTTAGGTATATATTATATAATAAAAAAGAAAGCTTATTCTGTTTACTTTAAAATGGTGTATTATAAAAAATTCTAGGATTATTTTTGAATAAGATATGCTTTTTCAAAATGTAATAAGTACTTGCAACGATTTTTGATTTTAGGATTATTTTTTAAATTTCTCCTTATAACTTTTTTATGTGATTGTGTGTTATGATTGAATCTTATTTTTTATAGGTAATACTTTGGATCCACTTGACTCGGCCGGGCAAACTTCAAAATATGGATTAATTCCAATATTTACTGTCAAAGCTCCTGCACCACAAGCTTTGCTTGAAAAAATAGCATGTAAATGTACCAAAGGATGTACAAACAACTGCGGTTGTAGGAAGATAGGAATTAGTTTTTCAATATTCTGCAAAGGGTGCATGTGCATGGGTACTAATTGTGGGACTCTAAAATAACTGAGGTGTCAGAGGAAGATATTGAAGCTAATGCTAACGAAGAGATGGACTTTGATTTTGAAATTTTTTAAATGTCAACGTTTAAATAATTTTAACTAAAGTGATGTTTTCTAAGACTAATGTTTATGTAATTTTTGTAAAAGAAATAATTTTAAATAATACAGGTAAAAAAATATCAGAGAATCACTCGGTTTCCATTATTTAAATATAGATGATACACCATTTTAAAGAACAGAAAGTAAGCCCTCTTTATTCAGCAATATATAGTATATTCATGTACAAGAAAAAAAAAGTTATAATGAGAAATTTAAAAAATAATCCTAAAATCAAAAATTGATTGCAAGTACTTATTACATTTTGAAAAATAATACCTTATTCAAAAATAATCCTCGAATTTTTTGTAATACAAAATTTTAAAGTAAACAAAATAAGCTTTTTTTATTATATAATATAATATAAATGTAGAAGAAAAAAAGTTATAATGAGAAATTTCAAAAATAATCGTAAAAAATGAAAAAAATAATATTTTTTTTATATTAGGTATTATATATTATATAATATAATATTATATTATATTTACTATATATAATATAATATTATATAATATACAATATATCATATAATAATATAATTTTATTTTTATATTATATTATAAAAAATCGTTAAAAGTATAAAACTTTGAAAAGCCATAATCTCTTTAAAAAAAAGTCGTACAACGTTAGACAGTAGACCATTTTAAAGCTAATTGATTTCTATTTCTATTACGTGTATTTCATATACCTAAAGTTACGTGGAAAAAAGTTACAGAACAATATTTGCGAAATTACAAGGAAAATTGCCCAAAATTGCTGTGAGTGGCGAACTTTGAAAAATCATATTTCGAAAATTATAAATCCTAATTACCTCTACTATACAACATTTTAAAGAAGTAATATGTAGATCTATTTTCTGTAAAGCAATGTCTATACCTATATCCTCGTGGACAAAAGTTATGGGACAAAAAACAAAATTTCTTTCTTTTGGGTTTCTTTGTGCTTTTTCTTTTGAATATATTTTTGTAAAAAAAAGTATCATTGACTTTAAAAAGCGATATTTAGATAGGAAATTTAACCAGGAACAATTCTTATGTAGGTATGTTTATACCAAAAGTACATAGAACTCACCCTAATGTAACCTGTGCTCAGGGACTAATTCACCCATTTCTCAAAAACGCACCCCTTTAAATGGTAGCACTCCGCGGTTTTTTCATATATAGATGTCCATTGACCATATGAAATAATAAAACCCCGTTAACGTTGTAGTTCCTTTTAGCTATGTTATTTTGAATATAATCAATAGCCTAAAATACACCACAAATATTATTCATAATGATGTGAATGATATTATTCACAATGATATGAAACGTGTGTGTGTTCACAAAGAGGGGATGGTATTAGATAAACTTTTTGCCACACATAATTGAAAGTTAAAGATGTCATAATAATTTTTTACTTTAGGAACTTTAAGAAATTGTATGACAATATCATTAATAATTTTGGTGTTGAAGCTTATGTAGTAGGTATGAGATATTCAGCGGTAAACTTACATTCTGCTCTTGAAGTCTAGCAATTAGTGCGAGGAACGTGATAATTAAAGACCGGATTATATGTTCCTGTTTTGACTGAAATATGTGGATATATATGTCTGAAATATGAGTAAAATATGTTGAAAATATTTCCTGAAAGTTTAAAATATGTTCCAAATATGTGGAATATGTAAAAAACATTTTAAAGTAACAAGAAAATATGCATTAAAAAATGTATAAAAGTTTTATTAAATAACGGTAAGTACATATATTGACAAAATTAACCTAAATATACGAATGTATTACTTACGTTTCTACATTTTATTCCTTCTTATAAAAACAATTCACAATCAAATGTTTTTAAATATTTTCAATAGTAAAATTATGTCGCCTATCCGTTAGTAGTAATTTGTATGTTGAAAATTTTTGTTCAACATCAACTGATGTGATTGGTGCAAACATTAACAATCTCCGCATTTAAATTGGTATTGACATCAAAATCGCCACAAATAATTTGGTTTGCTTCCTGTAATAATAATTTTAAATCACTATTTTTCTGTAAAGTTTCAATCCATTTTTTATTTATTGATTGTTCAATTTTTCCAGAAACTTCTTCAGCGTTTTCCTTAAATTTCTGAATTAAATTAAGGGACTCTTGTAGTAGTGGAAACGATTCTGTTTCAAGATTGAGGATGGTTTTATAAACAAATTCATAATTCGATTTAATAAAACAAAGCTCATTGTGCAGTGATCTGTTTTCTAAACTTGATTTGCATTTTGAAATCGCACCAATATTTGTTTCTTCAAAACATAGAATTAGTTCTTTTATAGGGAGAAAATGTTCCGCATAAAAACAGGCAGCTTTTAAATATGTTCCCTAACTTGTGATTATAGGCTCCGGTGGCAAAGGAGTATTTGGTAATTTTTCTTTATATATCTGAATCCTTAAAGGCGATTTTACAAATATTTTCTTCACGTTGCTAATTAAACTATTAAATGTAGGAAATGAATTTCGAATTTCTCCCGCCACTCTGTCTAAACCATGCACCAAACACGTCACATGAATTAAATTGGGATATAAAACTTTTAGTTGTTGGCCAGATTTGACCATGTATGACGCAGCATCGGAAACCATAAGCAAGATTTTGTTAGCTGGAACAATGTCGGGAAGGAAAAAGTTCATGAATGCATCATTTATAAACCTAACCATTGTTACATGGTTAACTGTGTCAAGCTGTTTACAGCCAAAAATATGTCAAAATATGCCAAAATATGTTAAAAATATGTCAAAATATGTTAAAAATATGCCAAAATATGTCAAACGGTCGAAAATATGTTAAAAAACCGAAAATATTCTAAATATGTCAAATTAAATTAGTGTCAAACGCCTTTAATTATCATAATTCGTCCACATCCTGAAGCGTTTGATTGTATCTTTGATGGTTATCGATATGCAAAAAACATATAATCCGGTCTTTAGTGATAATCAAATATATGTGAAATATTTTTCGGAATTTGTAGGTATATGTTAAGTGTATGGATTCCTCGAAGTTTGTACAAACTTGAACCAAATAGTTTCCCATTTCTTTCTTAATTTTGTATGCATCTTTGGAATGTAATCACTGGAGATTGTTAAATTGACTATTTAATTTATAGTCTGGGCTGATTATCGGAGAATAGGCCATTTTTGGGAAAAGTTATTTACCAGCTATTTTATTGCTGGAATCGGATCTTATGATTGTATATAATAATAATATAGGTATGCAAAGTCCGCAGATAGTGTGCTACTTTTTTTATAGACAAAATGGCGCCCGAAAATCGTATTTTTTAAATTTTAGCTATATAACTCAAAAGATTTTAACTTTACACCAAAAACACTCAAATAAAAATTCACCGCAATTAAATTCTGCATAGAGGCGTGCTTTTTCCAATTTACTTCGACGAAAACTTTCCCCGGAAAAAGCGGGTTTTTCCAACAAAATGTTTAATATTCAACTAAACTTTTAGATAAGTAATTGTTCATCAATAATTAAATAACTTGGTAATGTAAAAGCCCTTCTTGTATAGATTATAATTCCAGAAGACGATGGAAACTGAATGAACAGTTTAGCAACAATTGAATTGTTAATTAAAAATTTACGGTCGCTATAATAACGACAATAATTACGATGCATAAGAATAACTATGATTTTTTCATAAAAAGTCACTATACCTATCTAATGTACTTTACATAATTAAAATTGGACTATTTAAGCGGCCGCAGGAATATTTTAAAATTATAAGGAATTTTTTGGCTTATAATCAAATAGAATATCTCGGGAAATATTAAACTAAATTAAATTGTAAAAACGTTATTCAAAAATCAGTGGCAGGATGCTTCTTTTAAAAGAAAAAACGTTTAATTATGATGAGTAGTTCTTGAGATACAACCGGTCAAAGTTGACCGGAACTTACGGCAAAGATATAAACAATAGGATCATAATTTTTAAACCATCACCTTTTTATTTTTATCCTCTTTCTCCACACCAATTTTCATCTCCTTAAAATACTCATAACATATATTATTATAATAAAAACTATCGATAATACGTGTGAAAATTGACAAAAATAGCAAAATTCCAATCAAAAATTAGGTTGGAGAGAATGTAACCCTCAAAGTTCAAAATTGGTATACGTTAAAAAAATGCATTTTCTCGGCTTTTCATGGAGCAATTTCCTTCATTATGCATCATAATTATTGCCGTTATTATAGCGACCGTAAATTTTTAATTACCAATTCAATTTTTGCTAAACTGTTCATTCAATTTCCATCGGCTTCTGGAATTATAATCTATACGAAAAGGGATTTTACATTACCAAGTTATTTAATTATTGATTAACAATTACTTATCTAAAATTTTAGTTGAAAATTAAAGATTTTGTTGGAAAAACCCGCTTTTTCCGGGGAAAGTTTTCGTCGAAGTGAATCGAAAAAAACACGTCTCTATGCAGAATTTAATTGCGGTGAATTTTTATTTGAGTGTTTTTGGTGTAAAGTTTAAATCTCTGGAGTTATAGAGCAAAAATTGCAAAAAAAACCCGATTTTCGGGCGCCATTTTGTTTATAAAAAAAGTAGCACACTATCTGCGGACTTTGCATACCTATATTATTAATACATACAATAATAAGATTCGATTCCAGCAATAAAATTGCTGGTAAATAACTTTTCCTTGTATTTTGCTAATTAGCCCAGAGTATTAAAGTTGCTGAATTCTTTGCCATTTCATCCACTATCTCATTTTCTTGGATTCCAGCATGGCCTTTTACCCAATTGCCTTACATTTTGTTCACAATATTGGAACGTAAACAAAACACTTAAAAAATTAAAGAACAGAAAAGATGCGGGTAAAGTAGAGATACCAAATGAATAATTGTTTAAATATCGCACCTCCGCTCAAATAGTGTCACAACTCAAAAAAAAAATCGGTTTTATTGCACCAACAGTTTAATAAAGCTATAAAATCTTATCTGAAAAAGTGTTGCGTTTGTAGTTCAAGAATTTGTCGTTAGATGACACTAGAGTCATTATATGATTAACCAAAATCAACGATGCATCGAACATAAACAGTGTCACATACAGAGACATGTTAAGGACAAGGATAGACCTGGCTAGTCATATGCCACTCAAGGCATCGAGATGTAACGCCGACATCTTTGAGAAAACACTTTTTTAAAAACTGAACTCATAATTTAAAAACTTTTATTTCGACTCGCAAAGATTTTAGTTACAATTCAATTAATTAAAAATCACACTGAAATAACATTGATTTTTACATGGTCTTTTATAATTTTTACAATTGCTGATATTTCTGTTCCAGTACGTCGCAATTAAGTCTAGAATGTTCAACGCTGACGGCGGTAGCCTCGTGTTGAATTCGTATGGTAGAATATACTGGATGGTAGCGGTCATTATACTATAACTACTCCATCTCCTGAAGAAGTTTGAATACTTTTGAGTTGGCCTCTTCTACAGTTTCGTCGCTAGAGTTGTTTTTTTTTTGTTCTTTGTTTTATACCTGTAACCTGTAACATATATAGAGGCAGATTATTGTAATAAATATATAGAAATGAGTAATCCAAAAACGGTTACGGTGATGGTTCCATAATTTCGGGTTAACTGTCCCTAGATGTTCCTTCTCGTTAGAGAGTGTACGCAGTTTGTCTAAGGAAATGTGATCCATACTTAACCCTCCGTTAGTCGCTATCGGTGTCACACACCGACGACAGAATTATTCATTCGGGATTTACAAAATAACTGTTTTTTTCTATCGCCACTTTCTGTACCTCTTCCTATCAACTAACCTCGTGTTAGTGTACATTCTTACCTACTTGGGTACAGTTGTGCGAGTTTTATAGCTATTTTCGGTGCAAGACTCTGTAGCGACTAACGGTGTGGTTATTACTTTATTGGCATAACTTGCAGTTCAGGTAAAGATTTAGCGTCTTATTATTGCATTTTATTGGTAAGTTTTGGTCAAGTCTTATTTATAGATGTCCTTTGAAGCCGAACAAAAACGTTGGAATGGAATTATAGGAAATGGTTCCTAGCGACGATGAAAATTATTTTGATGATGAGGGAAGTGAAAATGAAAGCGGGTTTTCATTTTATATCTGTTGTTTTTCAATAAAACATTTTCAAAAATATTTTTCAGTCATTTCTATACACAATATAAAATATTTGTACGAATTTTATAGCAATAACTATTTTTTTTAAATTGTCGGTCTCTGACACCGTAGCGACTCTTGATAATCCGTTTATCCTAGCGACTAACGGAGGGTTAATGGTTTGAATTTAATCGCCGTTTGAATATCTATGGTCCTAATTTTTGGAAGCATTAGTGGTTCCTCTGGAATGGTTGTTCTTGATTTTATGTAACTCTGGATTGGGGTTTTGAATTCACATCTGGGCGCAAGATGATGAGATTCGTTTTAGGCCCACAATTTTTGTTGTAGAACATCAAGTTGTAATTTTGGTTGATTCGGGGAAAATTTCTATATAGTGGGCATCTGATAATCTTTGTATGATGACCTGTCGAGTTTGAACAGGAGTGTATTGGCAAGAAGCTTCTTGGGTGCTCAACTACAGGATTTGCTTGATACAATCATCAGTTTTCGTTGCTTCTAGTATTATTCCCTCTTGGCAATGATATCTTGTGTCGATTCGGGCACATGGTTCCTCCAAATATTGAAAGGTTTTCTCGTTTTTGAGGAGATATGGCTCAGGAGGAATGATTGCAGTAGAATTTGCGGTAGGTATAGGAAATAAGTGCTAATAAGTAAAGGAATTAGGATGTAGGAGAGGAAAATGAAGGATAAATATAAGAGTATGGTTTGAATAATAGGCATCTACTTTGATGATATCGTAGTATTTTAGGATGTCTTCGTCTTCGATGTACACAAGCTGGTCTGCCTTATGGTGTTCTAACATTTTATTGATGATCCATTTTATTTCTTCTATCTTGATCACACTGTTGGAGAGTATTTACACGAGAAAATGTAATGGCTTCTTCTAGATCATTCATTACCTGAAGTATAATTTAAAGGCTCAAATTTAACTAGTCCAGAACATTACTTGCTTGATTCAGTGATTGAAGTGAAAAATTAATGTATTAAGGTTCGTGTTGATATTATTTACTTTCTCTGCTATTATTTCTTGGTTGTGTGTTGGTAATGTGATAGTTTCGTTACTCTTGTATAATCTTCTTGTTCAGGCTAATGTGACGATTAAGATGATTTATCAGATTTTCCTGATTCTTCTGTAAGGTTTCTATAGCATTGTTGTATTTTTATGCATCATCCTGATCTAAATTTCTAGAAATTGCTTTGATAATGCTTTCTAATCCATTAACTAGCCCTCTTCTTGATCTGCTATAGGGGTAAATTGTTGAGAATTTTTCTTGAGCTGATTTTAATTGGTATCTAGGAGCTTTGTCAATTATTTGTAAACTGCTGAAATACGGATGGCTAAGTCCATTTTGAATTGCTGTGGTCACTGCGTCGTACTGGGTTTCAATTCTGTCTAATTCTTCCTTTACTGGTAATACATAGTTCGAAAAAGTGTATAAAATCATGTGTATTAGTATGAATCTATGCTTGTCCCATGTTGAGAGGAATAATTATTTCTCGCTTGTCTTTCAGGTCCTTGATCTTCACTTCCTCTCCCATCGTCAGGGTGATCCTGTGGGGAAGGTTCAGAATTAGTTTGTGACTTAGGTTGATGTTTTATATTTTTCTTGTGCACTGTAGCTTTTGATGTGTTTACAGTCACTTCGTTATTCCTTTTTATAAGCTTTGCGGAATATCGCGGAAGTAATATATTTCTGGTAACTGTTTTTCGTGTATAAATTTTTGTGCTTGGTTTATACGTAATAGGGTCTTGTCTCGATTTGTTTCTATTTTCGATGAGTTCATTTTTATTTTCTTATATATGCTGATTTACTTCCTTGTATACTTCCTTTGTTATCCCTCTATGATTTTGGACATAATTATTCGGTATTTCCATACCTTCTACATGTCAACGTCAAAGGGATCTTTTGCGTCGATATGTCCGTTTAATGTGTCAATGGGTCTTAGCTTCGTTGCTGAATGTATGAAATTATTGTACCCAATTATAGCGTATATCATTTGTTATTTTATCAATAGCTTTGCTTTAGTGTTCCTTAGGATTCGAAGACGTTCGATTAATGTAGAATGAAATCTCTCAGTCATCCCGTTGGATTACGGATTCTCTGGTGTTGTATAGTGGATTGAAATTTTATGAGAGTCTACAAATTCTTGTATTACTCCATTTTTGAATTTTTTACCAATATTTTCTTCTTCTTCATGTACCATGTCTTTTGAGAACGTTGGCTACCATCACAGCTATCTAAATTTTATTCACTGCCACCCTAAATAGCATGCTTGTATCAACACCATACCAATCTCGCAATTTCTTCAACCATGAGGTTTTTCTTCGTCCTGGACTGCGTTTGCCTGCTATTTTTCCTTGCATGATATTTTGTAGCAACCTATATTTGGGACCTCTTATTACATGTCCGAAATACTCCAGCTTTCTCTGCTTGATGCTTTTTATGATCTCAGTAGTCTTGCTGAGACGTTCTAGTATTGTGGAGTTTCGAATTTTCTCCACCCAGGAAACTTTTAAAATTCTTCTATAGCACCACATTTCGAAAGCCTCAAGGTGATTTAGATCGATTTTATTCACAGTCCAGAACTCGACACCATAAAGTAAGACCGAGAACACATAGCAGAGAAGTAGGCGGATCCTCAATGCCAATTTTAGGTCTCTGTTACATAACACCTTGGACATCCTTCTAAAAGCGGCTCTCGCCTGCTCTATCGTAGATCTAATTTCGCCGTGACTTTCTACGTTACAATTTAATTGTTGTCCAAGGTAAACGATTTTATCAACTTGCTCAAGTTTGGTATTATTTACATATATATAAACGGTTTTATATGCTGTTGTTTACTTATTACGAGTATTTTGGTTTTCCGTATGTTCAGATCCAGACCTGCCTCCCTTCAGCTCTCAACGACTACACTATCAAGTAGTGTTTGGAGATCTTCTTGACTAGAAGTTAGGAGTACTGTATCATCCGCATATCGCAAATTATTGATGACTTCACCGTTCACAAGTATTCCTTCTTGTTTTTCAGAAAGAAAGTGCTTTTCTGAAAATTTTTTCGGAGTAAACGTACCATTATCGGCTACTATCATTGTTGGGAGTCCATGATGTGTTATAAAAATTAATAGGGCGTTGAATATATTGATTGCATTTCCCCCATCTATTGGGTAGGCTTGTCCATACTTCGAAAATGCATCTATTATGGTTAGAAACTCCTATCCATCAGCCTGGAATAAATCGATGTGAACTATTTCCAGTGGTTTAGTGGGAGTTGGTGTAACCATAAATTTTGGTTTGGGAGGAAGTCTGTCATATTTATTTTCTTGGCATATATCGCAAAAATTTTATGATATCTTCTATGTCCTTCTTCATATTAGGCCAGTAATATCGTTTTCTTATTTGGCTTTCTATTTCAGCTATTCCTCTATGGTTCGTTTTTCCTTCATGATAGTTTTTTATAATTTCTTTTTCTTGTTCTTCTAGGTTAACATTTTCCAATAAAATATTACATTTTACTAAGTCATATGCGTTGTTTTTAAAAGGTTTTCTGATAATTTCGCAAATTTCTGCAAAAATTGCTTCTTCTTTTTCAAGTAGAATTGTATACTTCTTTTTCGGGTTGAGGTGCTCCTTAAAAAAGTTTATGGTATCAGCTTTTAACTGGTCTTTCGATAACTGGATATGATATCGCCTTTTCTACTGGATAAGTCCAAATGGCATTCTTAAATATTTATAGTGTCCATTTTCCACATAAAATGCTGTTTTGGGAATGACTTCTTCAGCGATCTCGATTAGGTGAAATCCGCTCGCTAAGTCGAGGGTCGTAAAATATTGACATCTAGCCAAATTGTCCAAAATATCGCTAATGTGAGGAATTTTATATCGGTGTTCTATTGTCTTCTCGTTGACCTTTCTATAATCTACAACTATCTTCCATCTTATTTTGCCGGACGAATCTGGTTTCTTTGCCACGATCCAAATGGGCGAGGACCATCGCGATTGGCTTGGTCTAATGATGCCTTGCTTTAACATTGATGAGATTTGATGCTTTACTTCTTTTTTGTGCACATATGGATACCGGTATGATTTCGTATATACAGTCTCTTCATCCTTGGTCCTGATGTGGTGTTTAACTTCGTTAGTAAAGCTGAGATGAGTCTCTGTTTGGTGAAATTTATCGGAGAATTTTCGGCATAGGCGGCAAACTTGTTCCTCTTCTTCTTGGTTAAGATGTTCGGTTTTAATTAAGTCGTCGATGTCTTGTCTGTATTTTGGTCCGTAGGTCATTTCCATGGAATATATATGGAAATCTTAAATGTCTATGTTCTTGCTATCGAGTGGTTCCATAAGGGAAAGATGAATGGGGCTGTCGTGAAGTTGGCAACTTCGGTCCAGGCGAGGTGGTTCTCGGCGTTAGTAAGGGCTTCTCGTACTACGACGCGTTGCACTTTTTGTGTTGGAATAATTATAGTTCCTTTTTCTTCTTTGACAGGAATTTTGACTTGGCTAATAGAATTTGGTTCCAAATGATTGGAATAAAATTGTGTTTTGTTTGTTTCATGATATTTATTGGGGATTGTAGAATTTTTCGTGACTAGAAGTGATTTAGGAAAGTTTAATTGGGCTTCGAAGAGTTTTAGATTGTCGAGGCCAATAAGAACATCGAATGTTTTATGAAACTTAAAGAGATAAAATTTCATTTTGCTGTCAGAATTAAATTCTGAAAATGAAGGAATTTCAGCGCAATATTTTTGGAAATAATTTTGGAAAATTAATGTCACGACGAAGGGTTCATGTTTTATGTCATTCGGAAAATATGAAGAAGCTATTTCTGGATTGAGAAATGACTTTGTAGATCCTGTATCGATTAAAAGCCGTAAAGAAGGCTTAGAAATTTCGATGTAGGGTAGCTCTTTCTTGTCGGGAAATGAGTGAAGTTCAATTACGTTTCGGTTGCTTCTGGTGGGTCCTCTCGAAAATTTACGTTTTCTTCGCATTCAGTTGGTTAATATTCGTATGTATTTTGTTGAAAATTGCCGTATTCGGGTTCGTAGTAATTATTGTAGTTGGCATTCGCCTTTTCATCATCTCCGTGGCATTGCATATTGTAAAATTTTTCTACGATGAATTTTGGCTGTGCTCAGTAATTAAGTGTAAAGGTTTGACGGCCTCTGGTTGTGGTTTCTGATATTCCACTCATAGGTGTTGGTCTAAGGCAAAAAGGTAATTAAGGGAATTTTTTAGGCAATATCGTGACATATTCGTACCGAAAGGAGGAAAGACAGGAAGAACGACAGTTGTCAAACATAAAATTGACACTGGTACCGCTAGGCCAATTCGTCAATCAGCTCGACGATTACCACAGGCGAAGAGAGAGGAAGCTGAAAGGATTGTTCAAGAAATGAAGAAAGACGGGGTGATAGAAACTTCTAAGAGCCCATGGGTCTCTCCGGTGGTCCTGGTCAAGAAGAAAGATGGAACTACGAGGTTCTGTGTGGACTACCGTTTGTTGAACAATGTTACCAAGAAAGATAGTTATCCTCTACCTCGGATCGACGACACGTTGGACACATTGGCTGGAAGTAAACTGTTTTCTACGTTGGACTTGAAGTCTGGATATTGGCAGGTAGAAATGGATCCAGTGGACAAAGAGAAGACGGCCTTTACGACAGGATCTGGATTATGGGAATTCAACGTTATGCCGTTTGGACTCTGTAACGCTCCTGCGACATTTGAGAGGCTTATGGAAAATGTGTTGAGAGGGTTATCTTGGAAAACGTGCCTGATGTATTTAGACGACATAATCGTTTTGGGTGAGACGTTTGAAGACCACCTGAAGAATTTAGAAGACGTTTTTAATCGACTTAAAGCTGCCCTGTTAATGTTAAATCCCAAGAAATGCCAGTTATTTCAAAGTAAAGTCAATTATTTAGGTCATATAGTCAGCAAAGAAGGAGTGGCCGTGGATAAAGGAAAAATCGATTCCATTAAGGAATGGCCTGAACCAACTGATAAACATCAAGTGAGAAGTTTTCTGGGACTATGTACATACTACCGGAGATTCATTAAAAAGTTTGCAGATATTGCTAAGCCATTAACACGACTTACAGAGGAAGCAAGGGATTATTGCTGGGATGGAGACTGCCAAACGGCCTTTGAAACTTTGAAGAGGCATTTAATTACAGCGCCAATATTAGGGTATCCACTGCCAGAAGGAGAGTTCATCTTAGATACGGATGCAAGCAATGTGGGAATTGGAGGAGTGCTGTCGCAGATCCAAGGAGGACAGGAACGAGTCCTTGGATATTTTAGTAAAGTGCTTTCAAAACCTGAACGAAATTATTGCGTCACGAGAAGAGAACTTCTAGCAGTAGTAAAATCAGTGGAACACTTCTATCAATACCTCTACGGAAGGAAGTTTCTAATCCGAACCGACCATGCCGCCCTTAAATAGTTAATGCAATTTAAGAATCCAGAGGGTCAGATAGCCAGATGGATTGAACGACTTCAAGAATATGATTTCAAGATCGAGCATCGGGCCGGAGTTAGCCACAGGAACGCTGATTATCTATCTAGAAGACCGTGTCCAGCAGAATGTTCCCATTGCAACAAAACAGAGTCAAAGGAAGCAGCAGTACTAAGAACAACAGTGGTCAACGACGAGTGGACGCCTACCAAGATCAAGGAAGAACAAGAAAAAGATCCAGTTTTACAGAAGATTCGAAAATGGAAAGAAGAAAATCGTCGACCATCTTGGCAAGAAATATCAAGCCTAGGCTCAGTAGTTAAGACGTATTGGGCCCAGTGGGACTCATTTATCTTGGAAGACAGCTTGCTTAAACGAGTAATAGAAAATAATGATGGTTCAGTGAGGAGAACACAGTTGGTGATTCCAAAGAGCAGAGTAGCCGAAGTACTTCGTCAGTTACACGACAGTCCATCAGGAGGGCATTTTGGTGTAAAGAAGACCCTTCAGAGAATTCGGGAACAATTTTATTGGATGAATAGTTTCGACGATGTGAAGGACTGGTGTAAGAAATGTACTACCTGTGCTACAAGTAACGGACCCTACCGGAAAAGAAAGGCTCCTATGAGACAGTACAATGTTGGAAGTCCGTTTGAAAGAATAGCTTTGGATATTGCCGGGCCATTTCCAGAAAGTGACAATGGATGCAAATACATGTTGGTGGTAATGGATTACTTCACGAAGTGGGTTGAGATCCACGCAATTCCAGACCAGAAAGCCGCCACTATTGCAGATGTGTTAATCAAAGACTGCATCAGCCGATTTGGAGTGCCTCTGGGGATCCATAGTGACCAAGGGAGGAACTTTGAGAGCGATCTATTTCAGGGAATCTGTGATAAACTAGGCATGAAGAAGACAAGAACCACGTCCTATCACCCGCAATCGGATGGAATGGTGGAGCGTATGAATAAGACAGTCGGCAAGTATTTGACAAAGATGGTGTCCAATCATCAACGAGACTGGGACCAGTACCTTCCGTTCTTCGCAATGGCCTATAGATCTGCTGTTAATGAATCAACTGGCCAAACACCAGCAAAAGTCCTATTTGGACGTGAGATGCGTCTACCCTGTGATCTAGAGTATGGATGTCGACCTGGAGAAGATGTTGCTGGTGAGGATTACGTGAATGAATTACGAAGAAGAATGGACGATATACATGAGCTGGTCCGTTCTAATCTTCAGATCGCTAGCGACCGAATGAAGAAACGATACGATACCCAAGCCGAGAAGGGATGTTTCAAGGAGAACGACAAAGTCTGGCTTTATAATCCAAAGAAGCGAACAGGTTGTTCTCACAAGTTGCAGCAGTTCTGGGAAGGTCCGTACCTCATTGTCAAGAAAATCAATGACGTTATCTACCGAATAAGCAAGATTCCTAGGGGAAAGCCGATGATAGTCCACCATAACCGGTTGGCGCCGTACGAGGGAGACCACGACGTAGATGAAGAAGTGGAAGTCAACCAAATTCGAGGAATACCTGACCTTACCTTTGAAGAGTTCATGGGTGCCTACGGAGGTACCGGTAAAGCAAGACATGGTGTTACCACTGAAGAAAAGCGAGATCTTCTCGCACTTCCCGATGACTATTCGCTGGCCCATACCATCCCGGCCAGTATCAAAGACGCACGAGGGTTGGCATCCGCCTTCCGAAGGAAGTTTGGTCGAGTTGCAGAGCTTCAATGCCAACTGCCAGCTCCTGGCAAAGCATTGAAACTCCAAGATGCATCACGTTACCTATTCTATCTGGTAACAAAAGACACTGTCCGTGACCAACCTACCTAACAAGATGTATGGGATGCATTAATTCAATTGAGAGAGCACGTGTTGGAGTCCGACGTGCAAAAGTTAGCCATGCCAAAGTTAGAATGCAGCCAATTAGACTGGAGAGTTATCCGAAATATGGTAGAAGAAATTTTCCAAGACACCGAGGTCCAGGTGTTAGTCTGTTGCAATCCGCATAGTTACTGGTGCGGAGAGAAGACCGTCCCCTGTCACTTTTATACAACTGGGAGTTGTAAAAGAGGGTCCAGTTGCAGATACCAGCATCCAGTTCCAGTGCCGACAAGGTTCCAGGAGGAACCATCTTTTAAGGAGGGGCCAATGTGACGTTGTTTATAATGTGGGCACATATTATAAATGGCCTCACAACCTGGCCTATTTCTGAGAGAAGGATCTAGTGAATACGAGCCTCGACCATGGAATTCGAGACGACCGCTGCCGAAGTATATATAGAACCAAGATTCGAGCACAGGCCAGTCATTCATTCATCGAAGCACGTCGCGTAATTTAATGTATTCGAATCGAAGATATGAAATGTATTTATTAGTTATCGGAATTATTATGTGTAGTTAATTAAATCATAAATTTGAGTTTGTAAAGAAATTAGATGTGTTAGTTGGTGTTATTTGTAATTATTAAAATAAATAAGTGATGTAAATAAAATAATATAAGTAAGTCTTCCTTTATTTAAATTAAACTTAGTGCCTAAAGATATAAATAAATAAAATAGTAGAGTCAATCGCGTAACAATACCATGAAGCAAAAATTTATTTTGGATATTAGCTGCATTAAGTCTATCATAATAAGGGTTTAGAAGTATTGCAGAAACTTTAACAAATTCATGTAATTCATTTGGATTTCCGTCAAATTGTGGAACTGCCATATTTTAAAAATTTCCAATATTTAAAGTCAATAGTCAAATCAATATACAGTCGAACCCGCTTATTGGAATATCCTTCGCGCGAAGTAAAAATATTCCTATAACCGGGATATTCTAATAACCGATCATTGATGGCCAGTAGAAATAAGTGTACCTACTGAATACACCTATATATTATACCTACAATAATAGTATGTACAGTAGTAAAAAATGAATGAATACCCATGAACGATCACATCAATCACTTATCTTGTATTTGCTGCCTTTTTCTATAAATAACAAACGTTTGTTATAGAAAAACACAGCAAATACAAAATAAGTGATTGATGTGATCGTTCATGGATATTCTTTCATTTTTTCGACTGTACCTACATTTACATACATATATTATTTATATGGGTTTAGATCTGTTTATGTCAGTAATACAGCAGTGTAACTTATTTTATTAAAAACCCAAATTACTTTTTCTGTGCATGCATCCACTAATAAGCATAAAATGTGTGCAATATATAGATATGTATATACAGTCGAACCCGCTTATTGGAATAGGTTTCGTGCCAATCAGAAGTATTCTTATAACCGGAATATTCTAATAATCGATCATTAGTCAGTAGTAGTAACGTTTCGGGACCTCAAATTTCTATTCCTTAAACCGGGATATTCCTTTATGAGGTATTCTAATAAGCGGGTTTGACTGTATTATCTTATTTAAAATGCATACGCCAAAATTACTTCTTATTTTTTCTTGAAAAATTTTTAAGTTATACGTTATACAAATTAGAAAAATTTACATTGAATTGGCCTCCAGAAAACTTCTAATATTAAAAAGGGTTAGAACTTGCCGAATTGGATGGAATATCCACAAAATCGAAAAAATCTTCATCTCTTTCGCTTTAATATTGAGTTGGGTGGTTTCATTGTTTTGCTCTAAATTTTCATTATCTTCGAAACCGATAAATTAGTGTCAAAAGAAACAACTCTTTGAAATTTTCGTCCTCTATTTTGTCGAATTCTCTGTTTTGATAATTTGACAGGTAAAAAATGGATTGTTACATTATTCAAACTCACGTAAGGTTTATGGTTATCAACAACTAAGAGAACGTTTCTAATCTTGTCTGCCATTTTATTGCCGAAGTCAATAAACCAGTGATTCTCAACCTGTGGAGGGCACCCTCTAGGGGGGCGCGCTTTTAGTAATGGGGAAGCGTGAGCATATAAAAAAACACACATTGACTAATTGACTAAAATCAAAGCAAAACAAATTCTGACGAAATAAAAAATAAAATATACATGAACACTGATAAGGAACTATAATTATAAAGATCATTGAATACTAGATTAAGTATCAACAAATTTAATGTAAATTAGTGACTTCCTTGGGCATGTTTTGCAGAGCAAAGTTTATCGAAACAGGGTGTAATATTAGAAATAGGCGCTCTCAGTTATTTTTCTATATTTAGCTGCGATTTATAATTTGGTCTTCAAATCAGCTATCGCGGAAAATCATGTTTCGCAAAGGTAGGATGTTGAAAACGGTAATAGTATACGAACGCTCTGGTTTTCAGTGCAGAAAACTCATCATTTACTCCTGCCAAAATTTCAAAGAGGGATTTGTTGTTCAATTAATCAACTGTTTGTTAATTTTGGCATTTGCCGTAAAGTTTATGAAGGTTTCTTCTTCGGGAGTAGAGAGCCCTTCGGGTGTAACTTAAAAGGGATTCCTGACCAACTCGTAACTACGTATTAATTAGTTATCGGCAAAAAAATATCTTTTAAAATTTTTTGTTAGCATCGCTAAATGATTTGCAATGGTTACAAAAACATTTCTAGGTTTTTTGCTATAAATTTCTGCTCCACTCTTCCAATTTTCTACAGAAAGCGTTAACTTTATCATTCGTATCCAATATAATGTGTATTGGCTCCTTGAAGCTGTAGGTTCAAAATATATCAACCAAGTAGCTCAAGTTCATAAAAAAATAAACAAACACCTTGTAAAAATTTCCCATGTAATAACCACCTTGCCTTACAACAAAATAATAATGCTGAATGTACTGCACCCATGTCTTTACAAAGTGCAGAAAAGATTCTAGTTTTCAAAGGTTCTCATTTTTATGTAGCTAACTACTGTTACAATCGTAGTTAGCACAATAGTCAGGCCAGGAGACATTTCTTTGGAAGCCAGAGCTTATCTGTGGATCACACAGTGTATCTATACACACATTGGAGACTTTTGTTTCACAAGCGCTTGTTGACTTTGAAACTTTACGGACATTGCACGACTACAATCGGTACATATTCCGACTCAATTATCCCACTCTACTTTTGCTTCATTTATGTAATCATTTTTTAACAGACTTCAAATTCCTTAACATACATAATAAATTCATGTCTTAATTTAGGCATTTTTTCCGGATATATTAAAAATTGGAACTATTAAACCATTATTCAAATCAAGCGAAGAAACATATTGTCAAAATTATAGGCCTATAACCCTAATCTCAAATATAGGCAAAATATTCGAAAAAATAATTCAAATAAGACTCACACATTTTTTAAAAAAATTTAATATACTCTCTGAATGTCAATATGGGTTTCAAGAGGGAAAATCAACCGAAGATGCAATCTGTGCTCTAACAGCTAACATCTACAAAGCTCTTGATAATGCAAAACCACCTCTTTGTATATTTGTAGATTTAGCAAAGGCATTTGATACAGTTTCACATAAAATACTGCTAAATAAACTTCAAAAATATGGTATAAGAGGACTTGCATATAACATCCTAGAAAGTTATGTGCTAAATAGACAACAACATGTTTCTATAGATGGAGAAATCAGTAAAGGAAGAATTATATCTTACGGAGTACCACAGGGAACAGTCTTGGGACCAATTATCTTCAATATTTATATGAATGATCTATTCAGACTGAATGTAACAGGTAAGATAATAAGTTTTGCAGAAGACACAGCTATTTTCTATGATGCAAATACATGGAATAATTTAAAACAAAAAGCTGAAACAGAGTTTGCTACATTTCAGAAATGGTTTCAGTTTAATAAACTTACCTTAAATATAGAAAAAACAAAATATATACCCATTTACATCATATGTTAATAACCTCCCAAATCTTGGCTCATTAAAAATTGATGCAAAAAATGAAATTCCACATACATACGTGATTAAATATCTAGGAATAATAATTGATAAACATTTACGATGGAACACCAAAGCAAATAATATAGTAAATAAATTAAGAGGACTCTTATCAAGATTTAAATTTTTAAAACAATTTTTAGGAATAACTCATTTGCGAATTCTTTATTATGCACTTATACAATCTCAACTTACATATGGCCTTTTAGGATGGGGTGGAATACGCAATAATTACTTACATTCTATAAATATTATTCAGAAATGGCTAATTAGAATTATATACGGGAAAAATTTAAGATATTCTAGTGAGCTATTATATAACGAAAGTAAATTTTTAAATGTACGTAAATTATTCTATTATAAAGCCCTTATACATATACATGAAAAAAAGATAATATTAAATTTTAACAGTCATGCCCACCAAACTAGATAGGTATATAAAACATAATACAATTCTACCAAAATGTAATAAATCCATCCTTCAAAGATATGTTGGTTACATAGGGCCCAAATTGTACAATAATTTGCTACCGGATAATTTAAAACAATTTAAAAATTATAAAAAACATAGATATAAATATGAAATTCAACAATGGATTGGGAACAAATCAACAAAATTCTGCGAAGAACTTATCAATGGACAATAATTGTAATAAATAAACTTAAATAAGAAATAAAAAATTGTATCGAAAATAAAAATTTTATCTAAATAGATTTTTATTATCAACTGCGACATTTCTTGAATTATTGATGGCCACATTTATATCACAAATTATATTAAAATTATTATATTTTTATTTTTTCTTGATTAATGTTAGAGTTTTTAGTATTTTTATAAATTTTCATATAACTGTATACATTTATACATTTGTTAAATATTTTTTGTGTTTGTTTATATTTGTAAATTAGTATATTATATTTTTAAGTCTCACGCACAAGGGGTGCTACTTTTGTATGTATATTAGTAATATATATATATATATATATATATATATATATATATATATATATATACAGGGTAGCTAAACTTCAGTGAGTTATTTATGTTTATTTAGGTAGTACTCATTATGCTTTTTATTTTTTTTGTAAACCTTTATTGTTATTCCTAAATAAACATTATTATTATTATTATTATATTATTTACGATAGCAAATAATACAAGCGACGTTGCTCCCAATTCTATTGATATGCAGAAAAGTAGTTCTTCTACTACTAATGTGCCATCACAAAATTGAACATAGGCAATAAAATGAGCATCTTTATTGCTATCAACTGCGTAACAAGCTGAATCGAACACAGCTTGTTACGCAACTTCCCGAGTAGCTGGTCTTGTACATCTTCAGCTATATCACCAATTCGATGGGCCACAGTATCATTCGATAGAGATTTTTCAGAGATAGGCTTCAATTTTTTGGGAAAATTATCTCCAAACATAGTTTCTACAATTTTAATTGCAGCTGGCAAAATAAGCTCTTCGCCAATAGTGAGAGGCTTTTTAGATCTGGCTATTTGATATGAGACTTTATAAGAGGCAAGTAAAGCTTTTAACATACAATTAACAAGCACACTAAAACATACACGTCCACAATAAATTGATTTAACAGTTACAGAAGGACTGACTGAACTGACTCAACTAAAACTAGTCAGAACTGAGGAGTTAGAAAGAGAGACGATTGGTTCCGAATCGCTGTTGCCACATATCAATAAAACTTATTCTCGGAAATTTGGCAATTAAAGTAAGATTTTACTGTTTTTTGTCAAAATTACATTATTCAATTATTGCATAGATATATTGTTATTGTACGAGGGGGGCGCGGTGAAAATAATTATAGAAAATTGGGTCGCAACGAGGTGGGGAGCTATAGAAATTTTTAGACAAGTAATGGCCTGTTGTATATTGCGGAAAAGGTTCCAACGTTATTACCTGAAAGACATAATAAACCAGACATAATTTTAATTTTTTTGGAAATTATGAATACAAAGTTGTTTGTCTACTTAAAAATATTCTCATACAGAACAAGTAAAAAACTTCGTTTGTATAATGGTATAAAAAGTTTATTGAAAAGCTATTAAAAAGTCATCCAAAAAGATTCGAAAAACGTTTTCAATCTAGATCAGATCATCTTCAGTGCCTAGAACGAAGTATTTCCACGTTAGAATGAATACAAAAGGTTAAAATTATGACTAGTTAAAAAAAATGTGGAATATACTTACGTTCTGCTTAGTACATGGAACTAGCAACCTTGTAGAATAGGTGACATCAAGAAATATGATTTAGATTTTTAAAAAATGATGTTAGTGGCGACTCTAAGTCGATGTTAGGTGATACAATTTTAAGAGTGCTCAAAGGGCAACATGATTCACTGCTCGATGGTAACGTGTGGTACTTGCCAGTTAGATGGACACAGACCAACAAGAATATAGGAGATGACAATCTATTTTATAATGAACTATTTTAAATGGGAAATAAGCCACAATTTTACCAAAAAAATGAATTTATTAACGTTTCGACGCCCAAGTCGGGTGTCGTTGTCAAAATACAAAATAATACTAAATAAACAAAAATGTTGTTGCTTAGTAAAAAACTCTTCTAATAATTTATTTAATCTGACTCATTTATATCGGCAATTCCGGCATGTATTATACATTTTAAAGTAGAAGACTTTAAAATGATATCGCCAATATTGATAATATGATGGTTCCTGTTTATCTGAACCATCTCAGATAATTGAGGGGTGGTTACCCCCTACCATAAGGGTTGATGAAGTAACAATACTCACTGTTGATTCATTTATTGGTATGTTGAACCTTAATTGAACCTGTACATTGGTCAATATTTCTAAAACTATGCAGTTTAGCATGAACAACCTTCCATACTATTCCAGAGAAATAAGATTTTTCTCGTGACACATCACCCTCCAGGCCGAAACCAATTTTTTTGAGTAGTATGGACATCTATATTAATAACCTATATGTTTCCTGCAGCCGATTTTGATGATATACATAGTTATAAACAAATTAAGATAAAAAACGCTAAATTTTCGCTTTTTTCATCTATTACTAAAAAGTGAAGCATTTTAAACAAATTTGAGAGTAAGAAACTGATAAATCATATAAAAAAACTTTAATATGGCGTTCGCTGCATATGTCTATCCTTATTTGTTGCTTAGAAAATTGCACAATAAATAATAAATTTTGAGATTTTAAAAATGTTCATAACTTATGTAAAAATTAAGTAAGAACTTTCTTATATTATATATAATCATATCCCTTCTACCATACAATGGTGTAGGGTTGCACCATTAATTTACCAAATTAACATATCTAGTTTTACATAGGTACTTACAAATACACAAATTACACTTTTACATTTAATTCCACATTTCTAAAATTAATTTCATTAATTCTATAAAAGTATCAGTTATCTATATACAAATTTTTTCCACTCTTTTCTGTCTTGTGCTATCGCTTTGGCATCTATCCAGTTTGATCTTTTCTTTTGAAGAATGGCTCCTATGGCTTCATCCCATGTTTGTCTGGCCCTTCCTTTCTTATTACACGGAATGCTGAGACTTCTAGTGCTTAAAATATATTCTAAATTTCAAAGTAATTGGTCAAATAGTTTAAAAGTTATTTAATTTGTTTGTCACAAATTAATTTTTTTTGCAACACTATAAGTCAGAAAATGATGAAGTTACAATAATACTTCGGACAGTTTATGAAAGAAGAAGATTTATGCTATTAACTTAATTTAAAAAAAATGACAAAAAATAATTATAAATACTGTAAAATTATTTTGCAAAAACATGTCGATTTTTTGCTTATAAACAATTAGAATAACTTTTTAACCGTTACCCCTAGAAAAATTATTTTTCCATATTTAGAAAGACTAAATTTTTATACACATTTAGAAAGATAAACAATTGTCCTAGGATAATTAGGAACAAAGTTAGCCTTCTTCTTTTTTAATTTACAGCAGCTTTATTTATAACAATTAAGAAATAAAATTAGCCGCATTTGAAAGAACATACTTCAAAGTTTTAACGTACCAAGTATACAAAATATTTCCTTTCAAGGAAATCGTCCACAAAGCTTAAAAATCTGGCTCTTAAAATCGGCCTGCGTTGAAACGTGGGATAGCGATGAGAGCGGGGAAGGAGCTGTTAACTGTATCTCTGGTTTTCGATTATTTATTTCTAGTCCAGAAAGCCACTGCGCATCCGCTAGGAAAAATATTCTAATTCGAATTTTTTGCACAATCTTACTAAAAAGGACTCCTTTTAACAAATTTGCATGTTGCCAGGACCAAAAGGTGGTCAAAAATTTTTTAAACGTTTTTTTTTGTTTTTTTCCTAAAATTATTTTTTTTGCATGGAAAAAAGTTTTTTTAGGATTTTTGGATTATTCCAAACAGAAAAGATCTTTAGTGACTTTTCTCTAAAAATGATAGTTTTTGACATATAAGCGATTAAAAATTGAAAAATTGCGAAATCGGCCATTTTTAACCCTCAAAAACTATGTGAAAAACTGAAAATTTGAATGTTGCCAAGGTAGGTAGATATTCTTTAAACATCGATTGATGAAATCGCGAAGAGTTTTTTGCAATACAATATTCAAAACTCCTTTGTTTTTTAATTGCTAATCAAGCGTGCGCGACACTATTTTCCACCGACAGTATGGTGTAAATTAAAGGATTAAATTCGATATTTCGTAAACCGGCTACTTTAAGGAAAAATCCCGAAACAGGTCGATTTTTATTTTTAAGTCATGATATTGTGGCATATATGGTATACTAGTGACGTCATCCATCTGGACGTGATGACGTAATCGATGATTTTTTTAAATAAGAATAGGGGTCGTGTGCTAGCTCATTTGAAAGGTACCTCAATTCTCTATCCAGTAATTTAAACATTTACATAATTATTTATACAGGGTGTCCAAAAAATTTTTATTAAATTAAATTATTTGACAAAAAAAGAAGTAGAAGGACACCCTGTATAAATAATTATCTAAATGTTTACATTAGTGAATAGAGAATTGAAGAACCTTTCAAATGAGCTACAACACGACCCCTATTCTTATTTAAAAAAATCATCGTTTACGTCATCACGCCCAGACGGATGACGTCAGTAGTATACCATATATGCCACAATATCATAACTTAAAAATAAAAATCGACCTATTTCGGGATTTTTCCTTAAAGTCGCCGGTTTATGAAATAACGAATTTATTCCTTTCATTTGCACCATACTGTCGGTGAAAAATAGTGTCGCGCACGCTTGATTAGCAGTTAAAAAACAAAGGAGTTTTGAATATTGTATTGCAAAAAACTCTTCGGGATTTCATCAATCGATGTTTAAAGAATATCTACCTACCTTGGCAACATTCAAATTTTCAGTTTTTCACATATATTTTGAGGGTTAAAAATGGCCGATTTCGCAATTTTTCAATTTTTAATCGCTTATATGTCAAAAACTATCATTTTTAGAGAAAAGTCACTAAAGACCTTTTCTGTTTGGAATGATCCAAAAAACCTAAAAAAACTTTTTTCCATGCAAAAAAAATAATTTTAGGAAAAAAACAAAAAAAAAACGTTTAAAAAAATTTTGACCACCTTTTGGTCCTGGCAACATGCAAATTTGTTAAAAGGAGTCCTTTTTGAGTAAGATTGTGCAAAAAATCCGAATTAGAATATTTTTCCTAGCGAATGCGCAGTGGCTTTCTGGACTATTCGTTGTTTCTTTTTTTAATTTTATGTACTTTTTACGTACATTACGAATATGCGTTATTTAAATAAACTAATTGTTATATACATCATCAAATTTGTTCAAACAATTTTTTTTTCAATTTTTTAAATAATATTTGATGTAACTTTTATTGTAAAACGTACATATTAGTTATACAGGGCGTAACAAAAATACAGGTCATAAATTAAATCACATATTCTGGGACCAAAAATAGATCGATTGGACCTAAATTATCTTAATACAAATGTGCATATAAAAAAGTTATAGCCCTTTGAAGTTACAAAATGAAAATCGATTTTTTCCAATATATCGAAAACTATTAGAGATTTTTTATTGAAAATGGACATGTATCATTCTTATGAGAGGACTATCTTAACGAAAAATTATAGTGAAATTTGTGCATCCCATAAAAATTTTATGGGGGTTTTGTTTCCTTAAACCCCCCAAACTTTTGTGTACGTTCCAATTAAAATATTATTGTGTTACCATTAGTTAAACTCACTGCTTCTAAAACTTTTTTGCCTCTTAGTATTTTTTCGATAAGGCAGTTTTTATCGAGTTGCGGCTTATTTTTTAATATATTTACATAAAATTTTTATGGGGGTTTTGTTCCTTTACACCCCCCAAATGTTTGTGTACGTTCCAATTAAACTATTACTGCGGTACCATTAGTTAAACACAATGTTTCTAAAACTTTTTTGTCTCTTAGTATTTTTTCGATAAGGCACCTTTTATCAAGATGTTGCTTCTTTTTTAATATGGTTCAAAATATGCCTAAAAATGTAAATTATAAATAATAAATTTTCATACGATTACCAAGTCTCCATAATAATCGTACTTAACCATATACAAATATGTGGTGGATTTGACTAATATTTAAAATATCTCAATAAAAACTGACTTTTCGAAAAAGTACTGACAGGCAAAAAGTTTTAAAAACATTGTGTTTAACTAATGGTACCACAATAATAATTTAATTGGAACGTACACAAAAGTTTGGGGGTTTAAAGGAACAAAACCCCCATAAAATTTTTATGGGGTGTCAAAATTTTATGTATAATTTTTTTGTAAGATGCTCCTGCCATAAAAATACCACATGTCTATTTTTAATAAAAAATCTCTAGGAATTTTCTATATATTGAACAAAATCGATTTTCATTTTTTAACTTCAAAGGGCTGTAACTTTTTTATGAGCATATTTATACTAAGGTAAGTTCAATCGAACTATTTTTGGTCCCAGAATATGCGATTAAATTTAGGACCTGTTTTTTTGGTTACACCCTGTAATTATTATATACTAATCCTATTCAATTATTCCTAAATCTAAAATTGGCTTATAATATTGAATTGAAAATAAAAAATCTCAAATAAACTAGGTTTTATTTCTTGATAAACATGCTACTAGATAAACGAAAAATGAAATGTAACAAAATTAGAGAGAGGATAAAAAGAACAAAATTATTTTCAGAAATTTTCTACAATATTGTAATAATTGTATCTTACAACATTGAAAGTTATAATTTTACGATTACAAAAAAACAAAAATTAAGATATTTCATACATTTTACAAGACTACTAAAACAAAATTAAAGGAGATTTATCTAGGAATACTTGTATTTTTATGAAAAACGTAACAATTATCAGTTACCCATTTATTATAAGTTATTGTAAAGTCAAGTGCATATGATCCACTCCTATGATTGCCAACAAAGTCACCCTAAAAATATCGTAAAAGAATTTCCAAAAATTGTTTACACAATTTACATAGTTAATTAAATAACCACTTTATTAACAAAAAACATATCCGTAACGTACGCAAAGAGTACATACAGATTAAAAAAAGAAACTCCAAAATAGATAATAGAGAAAGATTGAGGTTTTGGTTATCGAAGTCCATAAACTATTTATATCTCTGTACTAACAAGTACTCGGTGCAACCAGTTTTGCAAGAGCAGATAGTTTATTTTAATAAAATATCTGGTATAAAGAAGTTCTGTTGATCGGATCGGTACTAACGGTTCTTAGCTTAATTTCCAACCCCAATCAATTACGCTTATCTCTTGTTTGGTGGTTCTGTAACTTCAGTTTTTCATTCAACTAATAGCATGTTTACTAAAAAAATAAAACCTAGTTTATTTGAGATTTTCTGATTTCCATAGACCAATACTACATATTTTTAGAAACAATTGAATGGGATAATTTGTTTTTTCATACTTTAAATTATTACTAAGTTTAATAAAAAACTATGTATTATTATATTATTCATAAATATTTATGTTTTGTGATTAAAATTACTTCAAATATTATTTAAAAAAAAATGAAAAAAAAATTGTTTAAACAAATTTGATGGTGTATAAAACAACAAGAATAAAAAACCGCTAAACGCCGTAAAAATGAGTGGCGCATAAAATATTCCAGCTACAAAAGATCTGATATGAATGTTACGTGGCGCGAAAATGGATTTTCATTTGATGCAAAACAAAATTCTAGTTTTATTTTAAAAAATTTTTCCATAATATTTGCTAAATTTGAAGTAAACGCGCCACAAAAGAGTAACTTTGATACAGTTTGAATTTTGAAACTCTTTTGTGGCGCGTTTACTTCAAATTTAGCAAATATTATGGAAAAATCTTTTAAAATAAAACTAGAATTTTGTTTTGCATCAAATGAAAATCCATTTTCGCGCCACGTAACATTCATATCAGATCTTTTGTAGCTGGAATATTTTATGCGCCACTCATTTTTACGGCGTTTAGCGGTTTTTTATTCTTGTATCAGGAGTTTTTCAAAGTTATTTATAAATTAAATGTATGAAGTTGAATGCAATGTTCCTCTATCAAGCTTTATAAATGGTCACCTTTGTTGCATTATCTCCCAAATCATCTAGTGTCCATCGAATGTACACTAGATTTTTTTCTATTCGAAATAGATTGAAAAAAAAAATATTGAGATGGCCGGTAAATGAAGTCGGATTGCCCGTTGCCAGATCAAATTTAGCGTCGTAACCACTACAACTCATAAACCATTTGGTGAATAATCGTTAATTGGATTATACTTTTGTATCTTAATAACTTCTCTAAACGGCTTAACCGATTTTGATCAGTAAACATGAGTTTGAAACGTATTGACCAGTAGTATCTGATGGATCTAAGGTCAAGTATGATAACTGAAGCTATTAGGTACAGGAATTATTTAGCTTTCGAAACCGTTTTTCCCACAGAAAATAGATTTTATCATATTTATGAAGCCTATAACCTAAAAATTTGAATTTTCCCGGATATGAGGTATACATCGTTAGATTCGTCTTGAGTCCTTATACAAACGCTAAGTTATTGGCACAATTCGTACGTTGAAATGTTGAGTAATTGTCGAAAAACCAAAATTTTCAAAGTTTAGTTTTTCAGTTTTTCGGCTATACTGAGCCGTGTGTATGTCTGATCCTGACGGCTTGGACACCATTTGAAAGCTTAAGTCAACACTATTGATTTGATATATTTGCGGTTCTCAATGCCTCTTCTTGATCCGAATATATATACCCCCAAATAATATGCCGTTTTGTACCTACAAAGTCCTATAGCTGGCTTATGGGTGGTCAAAAGTCACAAACTACACCGGTTCTAAATCGGCCCTGAGCCCCTCTTTAAATACAGAGAAAAAATATCAAATCGGTTTAACTTTCAAACACACATACATACATATCCACAAACATTTTCCCTTTTTTAAATAAATTTCACAATTCTATCTGTCACAATTCTAAGCTCTATAACTTTTGAATGGTATAACGGATTTTCAAAATTAGACATGCGTTGGAAAGGTAATGATCAATTCTATTAGAAACCACAAAGTTTGGACTTAAATTTTCGAAGTTTTTGGGAGTTTTGGGGACCAGAACGAAAAACAGACCCTAAATAGGAAGGGCCGTAAAATCAACACCCTTGGACCAAAATGGATGGTTGACATATGAATGGGTGAGTCTTTTTCTGAACTTGAAGATGAGAGTTGGCACAATTTTCAATTCAGTCAGATTTAGAAAATTGAAAATTTCGTGTATATAATATTGTCGCGTGTAGGGGGGTGTATTTCTGCGCCACTCGCGAGAACTGCCGTTATCTGGTAATCTTTCCGATATAAAACTAACAGCTTCGATAACTAATAAATCGAAAACTATTAATTTTATCAAAAAAATGTATAATGAACATTTTTTGTTTATAATTAATATTTTTACCAGCATTTGCGGTCAAAATATAAAAAAAAAATTTCCACCCTCGAGATGAGGTGGCAACTACCCCCTTGGTAAAAGCGTCTTTCGACATCATATACATTTTGATCCTTGGACTATCCACTACTTATTGTCAAATTTTTAAACAAATCTATCCATTCTGTAAAAATTGCGAAGTGAAAAATTTCAGTTCCTGGACTAATTATACCTTTGGAGCTCTATAATTTCTGAACGGCTTACCTGATGTTGATCACTAAACATGAATTTGAAACGTATTGACAAGTAGTATCTGATGCATCCAAGATCGAGTATGATAACTGAACGTATTACAGGAATTATTGAGCTTGAAAAACCGTTTTTCCCATAAGAAATAGATTTGATCATACTTATGAACCCTATAACTTAAAAATTCGAATTTTACCAGATATAATGTATACACCGTTAGACGCGTCCTGAGTCCTTCTACAAACGCTCAGTTATTGGCGCAATTCGTAGGTTGAAATTTTGAGTAATTGTCGAAAAACCAAAATTTTCAAAATTTAATTTTTCAGTTTTTTGGCTATGGTGAGCAGTGCGTATGTCTCAGCTTGATCGCTTATAGGCCATTTGAAAGCTTAACTCAACCCTATTAATTTGGTGTATTTGCGGTTTTCCTGTCTTTTCTTGAACCTAAGATATATACGCCCAAAATATATGCTATTTTGTATATACTTAGTCCTCTAGCTAACTTACGGGTAGTCAGAAGTCAAAAATTACACCGGTTCTGAATCGGCCCTCACACCCTCTTGAAACACAGAAAAAAAAAATTCAGATCGGTTTAACTTTTCCACATACATACATACATACAAACATACATATCCACAAACATTTTCCATTTTTTAAATAAAAATAGAGTCATATTTCTGAGCTCGATAACTTTTGGATGGTACAACCGATTTTCAAAATTAAACATGCGTTGGAAAGGTAATGATCTATGCTATCAGAAGCCGTAAAAGTCGGGCTTAAATTTTTGAAATTTTTTGGAGTTTTGGGGACGAGAACGAAAAACAGGCTTTAAATGGGAAGGGCCGTAAATTCCACACCCTTGGACCAAAATGGAGAAGTAACATATGGATGGACGAGTCTTTTCGTAAACTTTAAGATGAGATGTGGCCCAATTTTCCATTCAGTCAGGTTTAGAAAATCGAAAATTTCGTGTATATATAGTGTCGCTTGTAGGGGTGTTGTGCGCCACTGGTGAGAACTGCCGTTCTCTGTGGATTAATTGATTTAAATAATGCATACTCGTACTGTACGCAAAAAGTACATACAAATTAAAAAAGAAACGTCGAAATCCATAGGCGACAACAAGAGATACAGCTAACAGTTCCTTCCTCCTTCTCATCGATCTTCCAAGTTTCCAGGCCGGCCGATTTTAAGGGTCACATTTTGAAGCTTTGTGGCCGATTTTTTTTAAAGTATATATTTTTTATATTTGGTACATTAAAGCTGTGAAGTATGTTCTTTCAAATGTGACTGATTTGATTTCGTAATTTTTATAAAGAAAGCTGCTGTGAATTAAAAAACGGGGGGCAACTTCGTCCCTAATTGTCCTAGGACAATTTTTTCTAAATTTGTATAAAAATTCAGTCTTTCTAAATATAAAAAAATAATTTTTCTACGGGTAATGGTTAAAAATTTATTCTAATTGTTTATAAGCAAAAAATCGACATGTCCTTGCAAAATAATTTTGCGATACTTACAATCATTTTTTGTCATTTTTTTTTAATTAAGGTATTAGTATAAATATTCTTCTTTCATAAACTATCCAAAGTATAAATGTAACTTCATCATTTTCTGACCTATATTGTTGCAAAAAAAAATTAATTTGGGATAAACAAATTAAATAACTTTTAAACTATTTGACCAATTGTTATGAAATTTAGTGTATAATTTAAGCACCGGAAGTCCCAGCATTTCGTGTAATAAGAAGGTTCTAAGTTAATTTTTACATAAGTTATGAATATTTATAGAAACTCAAAATTTATGAAGTATTTTGCAATTTTCTAAGCAACCAATAAGGATAGACATATTCAGCGGACGCCATATTGAAGTTTTTTATATGGTTTATGAGTTTCTTACTTCCAAATTTGTTTAAAATGCTTAGCCTTTTGGCAATAGACGAACAAAGCGGAAATTTAGCGTTTTTTGATCTTCATTTGTTTATAACTATGTACAGGGTGTCCAGAAACTCTACCGACAAACGAAGACAGGAGATTCTTCAGATAATTTTAAGATAATTTAACTCAATTCACTTAGTCCGAAAATGCTTCCTAAGGGAGCTAGAGCTCTTTGAAGATGGCGTCTTGTAATTAGTTTTTCTTAAATACCTCCAGAACGCTTCTATTTAGAAAAACAAAAATTGGTATTCGTATTTACCTACAAGATATAAATCTAATCCATCCATTGCAAATTTCTAGTACCTATCATAGGCGTCCGTTTTGGGTAGGGCAACGGATATTTTATCGCATAACTTTTTTTTCTTTAACTTTTAGGCATTTCTGACACTGGATTATGAAATTTTTAAGTATTCTAGTACTAAAAGATGCTCTTGTTTTAAATCGGTAGGACACACCGTTTTCTAGAAAAATCGATTTTAAAAATTTTTTGCTTTTTAAATAAAAAAAAAATTCAAAAAAAACTGTTTAGGAAGACGAAAACTGGTACATTTATTTATATTCCAGAGATAAATCGATTTCATTAATTGCGAATTTCTATTACTGGTCATAGGCGTCCGTTTTGGGTAGGTCAACAGTTATTTTATAGCATAACTATTTTGTCTTGAATTTTTGAGCATTTTTGACACTAGATTATTAAATTATGAGGTATTCGAGTACTAAAAGTTACTCTTACTTTATGTTGGTAAAATACTTCGTTTTTTGTTGAATAGTTCTCTGAAAAGTAAATACGCATACCAATTTTCGTTTTTCTAAATAGAAGCGTTCTGGAGGTATTTAAGAAAAGCTAATTTCATGGCGCCATCTTCAAAGAGCTCTAGCTCCCTTAAGAAGCATTTTCGGACTAGGTAAATTGGGTTAAATTGTCTTAAAATTATCTGAGAAATCTCCTGTCTTCGTTTGTAGGTAGAGTTTCTGGACACCCTGTATATCATCAAAATCGGCTGCAGGAAACATATAGGTTATTATTATAGATGTCCACACTACTCAAAAATTTGGTTTCGGCCTGGAGGGGGTTGTGTCACCAACAGGATTTTTTTTCCTTATTTCTCTGAACTATACAAAAATATTCTACATAAAATTTGAAATAAAAAAGGTCCTATGCGTAATCCTTCTAAAATGAACGGTTCCAAAGTTACGGAGATAGTATATTATAATTGGTCCAAAAAAGGCCTAACCCAGACATCCAAAGTAAAAGTTTTCCTCCAACACAAAATTGTTCTATATGGTCCACATATTGTTCAGTAAAAAGTTACACCAATTTGAGCGTCCGGTTTGGGACGAAGATGGGGGAGAAATCGGTAAATTAGTAGTTGTTTTACGTTTTTCGTCAATATTTCTTAAACTATGCTGTAGCGTAAATTATGTTCTATACTCAAATTTTCTACATAAAATTTAAAACAAAAAAGGTCCAAAACATAATTGTTATAAATCAACGGTTCCAGAGTTACGAAGGGTGAAAAGTGGAGGTTTTGGATACTTTTTATATTTTTGGGCAATTTATAATATTATTACTGATGAAAAAAATTTTTTTGTAAATAAAATTTGCTATTTCAGTGGCCGATGGTGTTTTAGTGATAAGCTCTTAAAGAAACTTCAACCTCACCACCCAAAATCATCATCAATTTTCCAAATAATATAAAAAGTATCGAAAACCTCCACTTTTCACCCTCCGTAACTCTGGAACCGTTGACTTTATAACAATTATATATAGGACCTTTTTTGTTTTAAATTGTATGTGTAACATTTTTGTATAGAACATTGTTTACGCTAAAGCATAGTTTTAGAACTATTGACGAAAAACGTAAAACAAATTACTAATTTACCGACTTCTCTCCCATCTCCCCCCAAACCGGACGCTCTAAATGACGTAACTTTTTACTGGACAATATGTGGACCATATAGAACAATTTGGTGTTGGAGGAAAAGTTTTACTTTGGATGTCTGGGTTAGGCGTTTTTTGGACCAATTACACTATACTACCTCCGTAACTTTGGAACCGTTCATTTTAGAAGGATTATGCATAGGACCTTTTTTTATTTCAAATTTAATGTAGAACATTTTTGTATAGAAGGTGGTTCATGCTAAAGAGCATAGTTTTAGAAATATTGACAAAAAACGTAAAAAACTACGAATTTACCGATTTCTCCCCCCTCTCCCCCCCCAAATCCGACGCTCAAAATGGTGTGACTTTTTTCTGAACATTATGTGGACCATATAGAACAATTTGGTGTTGGAGGATAACTTTCACTTTGGATGTCTGGGTTATGCCATTATTTGGATCAATTTTATCATACTAATTCGGAAACCACTCAGTACGGTTCGGACCATAACACATACAAATTAGAGGCTTACGCATTTCAGTACTGTTTATTTTGCAGCATACCGTATTTTTATATAGAGTAGACTCCCTCTATAACAAGAATTTCAGACTAACTACCTCGTTATAAGCCGTTCTCGTTATATCAGACAACAATATTGTGCATACATATGAAGTTTTCTAAGACATTTACTTCCTATAGTGAAGTCATTCCGAGCAATATAAGATGCTAAATATTGTTGAAATGGCGCTTTTCACAAAGTGTCGCTGGATAAACAGGACGAAAATGACAGGTGGTGGAATTTATTATGTCACTGACTAAATATGCCTGGTTATAGAGAGTTATAGTTCAAAAAGAATTTCATGGGACAGCTAATGTATCTCGTTATAAACGAAACCTCGTAATACCAGTGTTCGATATAGAGAGAGTATACTGTACAAGAAAAAAAAACCGCTAAATGCCGTAAAAATGAGTGGCGCATACAATATTCCAGCTACAAAAGATCTGATATGAATATTACGTGGCGCGAAAATGTATTTTAATTTTGATGCAAAACAAAATTCTAGTTTTATTTTAAACGATTTTTTTTATCATGTTTGCTAAATTTGAAGTAAACGAGCCACAAAAGTGTTGCAAAATTCAAACTGTATCAAAGTTACTCTTTTGTGGCGCGTTTTACTTCAAATTTAGCAAATATTATGGAAAAATCTTTTAAAATAAAACTAGAATTTTGTTTTGCATCAAAATGAAAATAAAATGCAATGTTAAAAGTTAAATGCAATGTTTCTCAATTACACATTAAGCTTTATAAATGGTCGCCATTGTCACATTATCTCCCAAATGATCTAGTGTTCATCGAATGTACACTAGATTTTTTTTTCTATTCGAAATAGATTGAAAAAAATATTGGTATGGCCGGATTGCCAGATTGCCGTTGCCAGATCAAATTTAGCGTCGTAACCACTACAACGACATAAACCATTTAGGGAATAATCGTTAACTGGATTATACTTTTGTAGCTTAATAACTTCTTTCTAAACGGCTTAACCGATTTTGATCACTAAACATGAGTTTGAAACGTATTGACAAGTAGTATCTGATGAATCTAAGCAAAATCATTTTTGAATTCCTCGTTCAATTGATGACAAAAAATCTTTCTTACCTTTTTTTCATATGCGGCGCCGTTTTTATGAAAAAAAATTAAACATCTTAACGTTTACAAAGTATTTGAACTTAGTTTCTATGCATATGGAAACTACCTCAAATACTTGGTAAGCGTTAAGATGTTTTATTTTTTTGTATAAAAACGGCGCCTCGTATGAAAAAAAGGAAAGAAAGATTTTTTATCGTAAATTGAACGAGGAATTCAAAAATGATTTCTAGTTTGACGTATCTCAGTGCCGTACTATTTTTTTCTTCAAAAAATTCAGACCATTACCCGTATGCGCGCCGATGATGAATATAAAATTTTTCTGTTATCTGTAAAGGAGATCATTTTAAACATTTCTTGCAGCTTTGCACCTAGTTGAAATGGTATTAGTAATATTTTCTGTTATTGTTCTAGTTTAGTATTATTATATTGGATAGTTCTTGATGATGTATTAAGAAATGAAAAATACGCGCAAGATGTTTTATTTTTCTGCATAAAAACGGTGCATCATATGAAAAAAAGGCAAGAGAGGTTTTTTATCATAAATTAGATGTGGAATTTAAAAATAATTTCTAATTCGAAATATCTCAGTGGCGTACTATTTTTTTCTTTAAAATAATTCAGACCATTTCCCGTAGGCGCGCCAATGATGAATACAAAATTCTAAATTGTATGTCAAAAAATTCGTAATAACTACCTCCTAAAACTCACCAAATTTCATTTTCATAGCTCAACTGGTCTTAGAGCAATAAATAAATTGGCAGTTTGAAATAAAAATTTCAACACCCCGTATCTCCGAAACTAAGCATTTGCGGACATATGTTTATGGAGCAAACTGGTATTAATTTTTCATGTAAAATTAGCCTTTAAAATTTTTCATACTTATTTACTAACACCCTGTATATTATAGTGTCGCGTATAGGGGAGTGTGGATGTGCGCCACTGGCGAGAACTGCCGTTCTCTGGTAATTTTATTAAGTTAAAAACTTTGACTTGTATCTAGCAGATGCCGCTAGGCAATAAAATTGCAAATGCAATAAAATTGCAATTCAGTCTGAAATTAAAATAGTCGAATGTTTTTAGAATTCATTTTTGTTTTTCGGTTATGTGTATTTTCGAAGTGTATGAGGTTTTTTATCTACTCTACATATTACGCGGTGCATATAAATGAAAGCTGGGTATTACAAAAGGAATATGAAAGTAAATTAAATGCTATCTAAATGAAATTATTGAGGAAAATAACAGAAAATTCCGAGAAAGGCAGAATCAACAATGATCAAATAAGAAGACAACTAGACCAAGAATCCATAACAAGTAAAATAACTATAAAACAATTATTATTGGAATAGGTTGGGCACGTAGGTACAGAGGATTGGAGATGACAGATGACCAAAGAGAATATTAGAAACTAAAAGAGTAAATGAACTAAAGAGAGGACGGCCAAGAAAAAGATGGATACTTAAATGAAATTATAAGAGCAAATAAAGCTAGAGAGATGAACTACACAGAAATGAAAATGGAATGGCAAAAGAGAAGAGACGTCGACAAAACAAAAAATCTGACACGCTAAATGAAGAAAACGCCAATTATAATATGATGATTGATTTTTACTTGTTCTGTATTTTATTACGCTTTTAAATTTTTCAATCTGTCACGTAAGTCTTGATGAATATACCAACCACAAACCGTCTAAATTCAATTTTGAGATATCAGGGATTTTTTGTGCTTCTAACAAAAACGTATTGGTTTTTAAACATATACCTAGCAATATGTGAAAAAGGTGTAGAAATAAATTTAGAACACTTATATTCTTATCTATTAATAATAATAAAATATTGTTAAAATAATAACAACATGATTTTAATAAAAAAACCTTGCGTAAATTGAATTGTAATAAACAAATTACCTACCATGTAATAAATATTTCCAATTATGCAAATTAGTCCAGGAACCGAAGGTTTTCACCTCGCAATTTTTACAGAATGGATCAATTTTCTTAAAAATTTGAGGTTAAGTAGTGGATAGTTCAAAGATCAAAATCTATATCATGCAGAAAAGCGCTTTTACCATGGGGGTGGTCGCCACCCCATTTAGAGGGCGAAAATTTTTCATTATATTTTGACGGCAAAAATTGGTAACGATATTAAAATTCTAAGCAAAAAATGTGCTATACATTTTTTTGATAAAATAAATAGTGTTCGATTTATTCGCTATCGAAATTGTTGGCTTTATATCGAAAAAATCAAGGTTTTAAATCAGTTTTTTGCTAATATCTAAAAAATTATTTGTTTAATCTCAACTACTAAAATAAATAAAGATATACCTTTTGAAAAAATAATCCAAATGGTTTACTTTAATTTTCTTTAAGGCTAATAGTAACCGAGCTATACTTTATTATAGGTTAGCTGTTCTTCGTCAAATGCCAAATTTTGTAGTTTCAAAGTTTTTTTCTTTTTTATTTAGCTAATGCCTCGACAACTAATGGCCATTGGCATGGTAGGTACGGTGAATTTTTTGCAGTTAGGTACTTCTTAGTGTCATGTGTAGTGTGTGTTGAGTAAGTGTCTTGTTACTTTGGAAAGTCAACGTCATTGTCTTTGCAAAAAGACGCTAATTGTATCCGAACGTCTGCGGTCCCTCCGGTAAGTACCGATTCCATAAGGATAGAAACTATTTTCATTTATTAATTTCATAAACGAAAAATCCCTGAACCTGTTGAGATTCGAACTCACGACCATTCGGACCTTTCGATCCAAAGGTAGGCGCTCTTACCACGGAGCCACAAGTTTCAAAGTTAAAAGACGGAACAACTGTGCATTTTTCGAGGATAACTTATTAAGAATAAAGTATTTTTTCTACGAGCGTGCAAAAATGTCTACTTTCGCGCATGCATTTTAGTTTAGAAAGTTTTACTTTTCTGCACGCGTGTTACTTTTCCGCACGCGTTTTACTTTTCCGCACGCGTTTTACTTTTCCTCACGCGTGTTAATTTAGATATGTTAATATGGCCTTAGTAATTATAATACAGTGGAACCTCAATAAGTCGGCCCCCGATAACCCGGAAGTCCGGCTAACCCGGACCGATTTTCATCGGACAAACATTTCAACAATAAAAATGTATGTATTATGTTAAAATATTTTATCTGTAGCCTCTTCTGGAATGTCTTAAAAATATCGAGTTTCATTGATAAAACTTCGCTTCGACCATAATATAATATTTGAGAGATAATGGGTATTTGTGTAATTTGAACTATACGATAGTAAAAATGACTCATGGCACACGGCTGCGGCGGCAGAGCGATGTTAATTAGCTGGGGCTATCGCAAACAACAGGCACCTGTTATTCCTTTATTTATTTCCAACTGTCTTTTAAAAAATTATTTTTTAAACAATGGTCTTTTAAACAATGAAAGAGCCACTGTTCTTAAATAACATAACATTGTTCCGATGGCAGACGAAATTGACACAACCGAGACTGACTGAGTTTTTTTACCTAAAAATGAACAATACTTTATACAGTCTATACTGTCTATATAATACTATACTCTATACAACTATAGGTAAGTTAGATGTCTACTGTGCATATGTATTTCATGGTATTTTAATTATAACGGACTTTATCTATAAGTATACCGTATTTTATTAATTTTTACCATGCTCTTTGGCTAACCCGGGTTTTCGATAACCCGGATCGGCCGCGGTCCCGATTAATCCGAGTTATCGAGGTTCCACTGTACATACAATAAACTATTATAAATATTTAGATATTATTTACTAATTTATTTCAAATATATCTTATTGTGTTCATGTTTTAATGAAATTAACGCGAGAATTCGATGAAATAAAATAATTTTGACATAATATTCGAAAGTCAAATCAGTAGACAATAACAGTGGTTTTGAATCGTCGTCATGGAAACCAAGATCGTCGTCATGCTAACCAATTATGCTGAAACTTTAGTTTTGACAATCTTGTCAAAGAATTCATTTGTGCATGTATTTTCATATTAATTAAATTAATTGATTAATATTTGGTCATTTTTTAAAGACTCGTAGAAAAAATATTGTTCCTAACGCTTGCAGAAAGTCTCTTTTCCGCACTCGACGGCTTGCCGAACTCCCGCTTCGTGTCGTTCGGCAAACTGCAGTCGCGTGCGGAAAAGTATGACTTTCTGCACTTGTTACGGAAATAACTATAAAAAGATCTATATTAAAAAATAAAAAGAAAGTATTTAGCTCAAAAATTGAGTAACTTATGATGAAAAAAAGTCAGTCCCTATTTTCTTCAGCAAGACAGTGAGCGGGAAAACCCACCTAGTTACCACCCTAATTAAAATTAGTCATTGACTTTGTTCAGTCTTCTTTATTTACGTATTATTGTTAATAAATTGTAGAAGTTTGACCGGTTTAGAATAATTAGTTTTAAAAAAATGGAGTTAAAAGCGAACAACGAATTTTTTCTACAACCACTATTCAAAGTGCACTTTTCTGCACGGTTTAATGTTAGCAAACTTGATATTTTCTCACAGTATAAGATATTTGACATTAGTGTGCAGAAAAGTGACGTTTCTGTGCCGCAAAGTGACGTTTCTGTGCCGCAAAGTTCTTTTCTGCACAGTTGACTACCTCATTCTGAGTAACGTTATATTCTGTTTACATCCGTGGACTACCGCATTCTGAGTAACGTTATATTCTGTTTACATCCGTGGTTAAACTTTAGACAAATATATAACCTATAAGACAATTATTATATTTAACTATAGCATAGAAACTAAATTATGGATGTTACAACTGTTTTATTTTACAATTTTATTCTTATTAAACATTTTATAATTATCAAATAACCAATAAGGATTTAGCAACCTGTGCAAGAGACGTCGAATGAAGTAGGTTTTGTGTAAATCCGTGACTGTATAAATATAATGTCAATAATGTGTAATAATTGTTTAAATTTAAACAAATTAAGGCAGTGCATTAATTTTTTAACTGATTTCTGTGTAATTTATTTAGGTATAAGGAATTTAAATTGATTAGTAAGTATTAATTAAATACAGTTTAAAATTTATCACATAGGTAGAGGAAAGGCTGCAAATATGGGCTGGTCTTGTAATATGGGCTAGGTGGGTTTCACAGCTATTCGTTGCAGATCTCTACATTTTGACTATTGCAAAAGGTATTTGACGAAGTTAAACTATCACCGTAGCGATGTCGCCGCTGTGGTAGATATTTCCCAGTTTATAATAATTGTTTGTCGGTTGGTGCGAGTGTCAAAACTTTTTCGGGTAAGTTGATAAATTCCAGTATTTACAAATAAACACGAATTTCAAAAAAACGTCTGTGTCACGTTGAAGCTCTATTATTAGTCTTTGATATATGCTAATGAGTTTTCTTCAAATTGTCTGCTTTTAGACATAACTTCTTTTGTTGTGCAAAGCAAGCTTGTTTACAATATGGGCTATGTCTCTGTTTTCATTATGGGCTAGTGGCTCATATTTAGAACAATGTAGCAGTGTAGGGAAAACGAAATAGGAAAAGGCAAAGAAAAAGAAAAGAAAAAGAAATAAAAAAGGAAAACGTAAGCAGGTTAACAAAGTCACAAAGAACCAAAAAAAGAAATCGGGTTCTAGTAGCGAGGATGAGGAGGAATATGTGCCTGCAGATGATGAGAGTGATTACAATGAGTTTCCTTCTACACAGCCTCCACAAGACGCAGCTGACGTAACGTGTATGTTTTGCGAAGCCCTTTTTTCAGAGTATAATCTTGGTGAAATATGGGTCAATTGCTTCTGTGCCATTTGTGGGCACATAACCAGTGCGCTGGGGCCGAAAAAGAAGAATATGTGTGTGACGTTTGCAAATAGTTTTAGCATATGGGTTATTTGATGTATTTTTTGTATTTTAGATATTAAAATATATTTGTCACGCATTTATCTCACTTCACACAAATTTAAGACACATTTTTCGGGGTAGCCCATATTTAGGATCATTATTCAAACGGCGCAAAAGTACAATTTTTCATGATTTGTACATTTAAAACACTTGTATATTTTTTAATCAATTTGGACTTTGGGCAGGTTATAAATAACTAAATGTAGGTATTCTTACATACCTTTGGAAATAAAACAGAATCTTTATTCTTTTTTTACAAAGAAAAACAAAATGGGTAGCCCATATTTGCATCCTTTCCTCTACCTATTATAATTAATCGTCGTTTGGAAATTGTGATTTTTATTTTTAGGAAAAACTGTGCTTGTAGAAAAAGTATAGTGTGAAACACGTGCAGAAAGGTAATTTCTCACTCGTTTGAATTGCGGCACTCGCTTGCGCTCGTACCACAACTTTTCAAACTCGTGAGAAATTAGTACCTTTCTGCACTTGTTGCACAATATACTATTTATAATTTGAATGTTGAATGGGTTGTATATGTGAGTTCATTTTAAATGAAGTAAAAGAAAGACGTACTCACAATCATTTAATTACGATCACAATGACGACCGGTTTCGATGTCTACAATATTCAGATCATCTTCAGGTCAGCGTTACAAGTAATTAAATGCTACAATTAAAAAAAATTAGAGTTAGAACAGTGTCTGGTTATACTAAAAAGATGCTAATAAGAAAATAAAAATTTTGAAAAGTATGTAAATATGAAATTTTAGAACAACAAACAAATACATATGCATGCACACCCATGAGCAAAACAAGTATGTACTCATAAGCCCGCAAACACATGTAAATATATGAGGTTTGTGACTATATATTGAAATTTGATCTACTTACATGCCGTTGCAAGGGATGATTTTTAAAGTCATCAGTAACATGATTTCAAGTCCAAATTATGCTAGCAGGATAATCAGGTCAATAAGGACTGGATGGGCGTAGGTTAACACATAATATAAACGGGATAGTTCTTGAGGGTGGAGAGATAATGTTAAACAAAAGAAAAGAAAAGAAAGAAAGAAAACCAACAGTTCTTTGTAAGATATTTTGTTTGTAAGTTAGAATAAGAGAGATACTAACATGCAAGAATTGTCTTTACTAACCCTTTCACAGTCACCCCTTTTTGAGACGACACTGAGGGTTTTAAAATGATTTGATACTAATAGCGTTATAGATAGTAAATGCTTCATAGCTACGAAATGCTTTTTTACCAAACTTTCTAAGGCAAAAAATGGAAAAGTTACGGATAAATAAACAAAAATCCCAATACATTTATTGAAAAAAAAATTGAAAAATCCAATTGGAAGCATATTAATGTAACTTACCGGTGTTTTTTGTACAGTGTACGTTAGAAACTTATATATACGCATATTGATTCATACCCGACTCATGGAACCATAGAACACACAAGAATATGTATCCGTAATGTTTGTGTATACGTGTATCCGTAAATTTGCGGCGGGACGAATCTGCGCCCGCAGCGACATGTGAAAGTAGAAACCTGTTCTGATGTGTTTATTTGTTTAAGTAACTATCTTTTTTAATTTTGGAGGTGCTTGCCAGTATTTTTCAAATATCTTTGTATGTATTTTTTTTAATCATAAATATAAGTATGTACTTACATATATATAATGTAATTTATACCCTATTCCACGAATATACGACTGTGTTGGATTATTTCGACAACGAATATTTGATTGTGCAAAATATGAAGAACGAAAATAAATTGCAAATTATATTACTGTTTATTGGAATAATTATTAGAGCCATTTACTTTCGTACTTCTTATGTTGCACACTGAAATATTCGTTGTCGCGATAATCCAAAACAGACGTATGTTGGTGGAATGAACCATAGATATTTAGCGTATCAAACCGCTGTTACACAATCTTCGGCACAATATACAGGGTGAGGCAGATAAAGGGCCTATTAGAAATATCTCGAGAACTGAAGTTAAGAAAATCATGAAAATTGGAATATAGTGGTTTTGAGGTGTGAACTACTTAATGAAAATATTTTGGTCTCTTTGCTACTTCCGGTTATACCGGAAGTTTATTGTAACTTCGTTTTTTTTTAAATAAGACACTCTGTATATTTTTACATTTTTGGATTCTCCTCGAGTTCTTCTTTCTTAAAATATAAGGTTTTTTAATATTATATAAGGTAGGTTAAAAGATAATTACCTTTTCTTATTAATTTTGTAGCAACATTCGCACCCTGTAAGATTGTAGTAGTTTGACATAATAAACTCTATTTATATTCAAATGATTTTTAATATAGTCTACTGTTGTTAGGAATTATTGGTATAGTTAAATTTTTCATTTTAGTATACAGGGTTGGTCGAAACTTGGAATGAGTATTTTCTGAGTTTTCTTAATTAAAACACCCTGTATTTTAGTATTGTAATGAAATGTTATGTTAAAGTACTTTTAATTTCTTAAGCATTCCCTATACGTAACTGCTTTAATTTGTGAGTTATTGGTGATTCAAGCCAAACATTAATTGCAACACAAAATATGTAAAATTGTATTAGGTTGGCCGTGAAAATATTCAATAACAAATAATTTTTTGGAAATGAATACAAATTAATCTAAACTGATACTTAAAATTGCCTATAATGGTTGAGATATCAAAATACCAACGAAGTTAAAACTGTTGGTACGATTAACAATTTAGCACAAATTAAAGCAGTTGGGTATAGGGAATGCTTAAGAAGTAAAAAAGTACCATAAAATATCATTTCATTACAATACTAAAATATAGGGTGTTCCATTTAAGAAAACTCAGAAAATACTCATTCCGAATTTCGATACACCCTGTATACTAAAATTAAAAATTTAGCTATACTAATAATTATTAACAATAGTAGACTATATTAAAATCATTTAAACATAAATAGTTTATTATATCAAACTACTACAATCCTACAAGGTTCGAAATTAATAAAAAAAATATTTTTTAACCTACCCTGTATAATGTTACAAAACCTTATATTTTAAGAAACAAGAAATCGAGGAGAATCCAAAAATGTAAAAATATATAGGGTGTCCCATTTAAAAAACGAAGTTATAAGCAACTTCCGGTATAACCGGAAGTACCAAATAGATGAAAATATTTTCATTAAATAGATCACTCTTCAAAACCCCCTTATTCCAATTTTCATAATTCAGTTGCCTTTAGTTCTCGAGATATTTCTAATAGGCCCTTTATCTGCCTCACCCTATAGATATTGAAGTGTAGGGTAAGGTGAACTTATTTCCAAATTTTCATGCAAATCGGTACATTCTGTAAAAAATTGCGAGGTTTTGTCCTGTTTTAAGCTTCATTTCTTGGACTAAATATTGAAATGCCACAAAGTATAATAAAATATTTTCGATAATTTATAATTGTTTAACTTGTTATCAATTATACACTGCGCGTCAGAGAAAACGGGCACCCCACAAAATGGGTCATCTTATATACATAGTCATATTATATCTTATAAGATATTTTATGATTTCAATATTATACGGATAAATGTAGGTGTTACTACAAAATAATAACATTAACAATTTTAACTATAAAAGAAGCCACTTCCTCAGTAAAACTAGTTTCCAAATAAGATTTCCATCATGAACAAGAAAGTAGTATTTGTATTAGCTATTTTATTCCCATTTTTTCCACAAGGTAAATTTTTAACTTTACAAGGTAGTCCGTAGCATATTTTTATATCCAAAAATTATTTTGTTTCAGCGCGTATGTAAATAAAACAAATAATTGTTCAAGTTTTTATTTAATACTCTTCGGTTATTTCCTTAGCATTTCTTTTAACTTTTTTCTACGTAACGAAACTTAATATTTTTGCTGTACTGTTTTGTCCATTTTATTTACATTCATCTAGTATTTATCAAATAATATCTATAAAATAAACTCATAAACTCAAAAATAAACTAATATCTATAAAATAAAATTAAACTGTCGCTTTTCATATTTTTTTTTTGAGTATAACTAAGTACCAAACGGTTCCAGCGTGTAGACGTTCATCTGCTATTTACCATATACTGTCAGAGAAAACCGGCACCCCACAAAATGGGTCATTTTTGATGCCTTGAATTTCCTAAACATGTTGTCCGATATAAGTGATTTTTTTAATATGTTATAGCCTTATTCTTTAACAATATCGCTGTAATAATATTGTTGCTAGACAGGTATCAAACAAATCAAACTGTGGTTGTTTCTAAAAGTTCGGAACACCCTGTGGAATATTCCAGCATTTATAAAATACTGAAATTAAAACCCAACTATAGTCTCTGGCTTTCTTAACATTATATTTTTTGATTAATTCGCTTATGTTGGATAATAAAAAAGTTAGGTACTTTAACAACTAGCCATGTTCTTCATTAGTACAGGGTGTTTCTAAATAAGTGCGACAAACTTTAAGGGATAATTCTGCATGAAAAGATAATGAACGTTTGCTTTATAAATATATGTACGCAAATACTTCGTTTCCGAGATACGAGATGTTGAACTTTTTCATACACACTGACGATTTATTAAATTTATTGATCTAAAACCGGTTGAGATATGCAAATAAAATTTGGTAGGTTTTAAGAGATAGTTATTGCAAATTTTTTGACATACAGTGAAGAGTTTTATATTCACCATTGGAGTGCATACGGGAAATGTGACCGGTTAAAACGTACCAAATTTCATTTGCATATCTCATCCGGTCTTAGAACCATAAATAAATCGTCAGTTTGTAAAAAAAACTTCAACATCCCGTATCTCGGAAACGAATCATTTTCGTACATATGTTGTAATTAAATGTTGTCGTACTTATTTAGAAATAACCGGTACTGATGAAGAACATGGCTAGTTGTTAAAGTACCTAACTTTTTTATTATCCAACATAAACGAATGAATAAAAAACAGAATGTTAAAAAACCTGAGGCTATAGTTGGGTTTTACTTTCAGTATTTTATTAGAATACTAGCTATTAGAATATTCCACAGGGTGTTCCGAAATTTTAGAAAAAAACACAGTTTAATCGGTACACCCGATATACAGTGACAATTTGCCAGCTGTCATATCGCTATTTCTATTTATATTTCTACATCACTATCAAGTTTGTCGTTTAAAGTTCGAGTATTTGAGGTAATTGAACTCGTCAACTCTTTCCAAATGTATTTTATATACAGGGTGTTTCATTGGGAAAGTAACATACATTAACTGTAGAAAGAGGACACTTAGGCGGTGTCAAAAATACCATACTTAATGGATCTTACTTCATTAATAATAAAGATACTGGGTGTTTTATCTATTTTTCCATTTTCTTATTTGGTTCATAACTTTTTAATCACTTGTATATTCATTTTATACTTTTTACAAAAAATATTCTTTAAGATGTACAATCAATTAATTTATATACAATTTTAAAAAATCCAGGTCCGGATTAAAAAATATTGGAAAAATATTCCGATCCAAAAACAACACTATGTACATTAAATTTTTTTAAAATGGATTTTGCATTTGAAAAGGGGATGAAAAACTAAACTTAGTGATATACCTTGAATTTTCGGCAATATGATATTTCTGGTAAAATTTTGAATTTGAATTCTGAAATTATGTGAATTTGGAGAGCTCTAAGTAGAAAAAAATTAAATTGCGATTTAATTTTAATTAATACCATTATTTAATCTAAATTGGTAAAATGTTAACATTTCAGTGTTTTTTTATTATGCGTTACTAGTATATTTTGTAACGAGCATTTAATGATAGTCATTATGAAGCGAGTATGAGGGATACAAAACGAGTCGCATAACGTCGAGTTTCGTATAGAGTACGAGCTTCATAATGATAATTAAATGCAAGTTGTATACACGATTTTTTCAATGATTATTCACAACAAAAAATATATTCAAATTTATTAATTTTATATTAAACAAATTAAGTAGTTTGTCAGTTTGACAGTTTGTTTACATATTGAGAACTGTCAAGGCGTATGTATTTGACTCGCTATTGGTCACTGCGCGTGTGCCACCTTTATCGCGAATGCCATATCGCGATTCTATTAGTCAAAAATCTGTATCTAAATGAAAATCTGTATCATAATGAAGTTCATTATGATACAGGTTATGACATAATAATTGATATATTATAGTATGAGAATAAAAAAAATATTTATAGCAAATATTCACCTTTAAATAATGAATAAATAATAAAGAGTCAATAAAAAATACATCAATTTAATCAGCAAGATATTTTGTAGGGTGTATAGTGTATAGATATCTTGTAGATAACTCTATCATGTAGGGTGTACTTATTATGAATAATACAGGGTAAAATTTTGAAATTATAAAGTATAAAAACCACTCATGGAATAAAATTGTTTGTAAAATCCACAAGGAAAGAATTTTCTTGTAGTAGGTTGTGTACCATCAATCACAAAATAGTTATTTTTCTACGACCGTGCTAAAAGAGCCACTTTCCCGCATGCATTTCGTTTCCGAAAGTTGCACTTTCCCGCACGGCGTGCGTGAAAGTAAATTTTCCCGTACGGCGTGCGGGAAAGTAAAATACCTTGTAATATGACATTATAATATATTATAATACATGCAATAAACTAATATTAAGATATTATTTACTAACTTATTTCAAATTTATCTTATTGTGTTCATGTTTTAATGAAATTAACGCGATAATTCGATGCAATAAAATTATTTTGACATAATATTTAAAAGTCAGATCAGTAGACAATTACAATGGTTTTGAATCCTCGTCATGGAAACCAGTACCGTCGTCGTGGTAACCCATTATATTGAAAGTTTGGTTTTGACAAGCTTGTCAAAGAATTAAATTGTGTATTTTCACTCCTAAATAAAAATTGATATAACTCTATTTGTGGCTTTTTTCCAAACGTACGGCCCTAGAAAAAATATTGTTCCTAACTCATGCGGAAATTGTCTTCCCCGCACTCGACTGCTTGCCACGAACTCCGCTTAGGAAATAGTTATTTTCCTAACTAGTGCGGAAAGTGATACTTTCACTTGCTTTCACGCACGAGACTGCCGTTGACCCGAACGACGCGATAGCGGAGTTCGGGCAAGCAGTCGAGTGCGGGAAAGACACTTTCCGCATGGGTTAAGAACAATATTTTTTCTAGGGCCGGACGTTTGGAAAAACGCCACAAAAAGTAGAGTATAATCAAGTTTTATTTAAGAGTGAAAATACACAAATTAATTATTTGACAAGGTAACTTACAATATAATTGGTTACGATGACGACGATTCAAAACCATTGTTATTGTCTACTGATTTAACTTTTGAATATTATGTCAAAATAATTCTATTTCAACAAATTATCAATAGTAATTGCACAAGAGCTCTGATATTATTGAATTTTTCCCGAGTGACACTTTGACAGTTTTAATTTCACGAGCCGAAGGCGAGTGAAATTATGTCAAAGTGTCACGAGAGCAAAAATTCTATATTAATTTCAGAGATCGTGTGCAATTTGTTGCGATTATTTCATGAATAAAACTGTTCAAAACCAAAACTTAATTGTAATTTAATTATGTAAGTACAAAGTACCATTAAACACACAGTTTTTATAAATATAATATGACGATTGAAAGTCATCACTTTTATAGTTTTTAAAACATTAATTATCATTAATATCACCGAATGTATTTTTTCGTAGCAACGAAGGGCATCTGACGTAATATGCTTAACGACGGGATATTATCAAAAATTATCACCTTAATTTGCATTTCTGTAGCTTTCTATTGGTCAGAATCTCCTATGAATAAAATAATCAGTAGTAATTGCACAAGAGCTCTAAAATTCTATATTAATTTTAAAAATCGAGTGCAATTTGTTGCGATTATTTCATGAATAAAACTGTTCAAAGCCAAAATTCTGTTGTAATTTATTTATGTAAGTACAAATTAGTACAATTAAACATACAGTTGTTATAAATATTTGACGGTTGAAACTCACCACTTTTATAATTTTTAAAACATTAATTGTCATTAATGTCACTGAATGTATTTTTTCATAGCAACGAAGGGCATCTGACGTAATATACTTGACGACGGGAAATTATCAAAAATTATCGGGTATAATATCACAAGAGAGTGAGAATAAATTGAAAATAATGAGACAGTTTTTCGAAAATTTGTTGTCTGGCAATAGACACGAGAGCCCGCAGGGCTCGAGTGGCTATTGCCCAATGACAACAAATTTGAGTATAAATGAAGCATTATTTTCTTATTTAGTCTTACTGTCGTGTGATATTCGTAAGATAATTTTTTTATACGTATATTATGGATATTTTCTTAAATATGACAGTTGTCAAAACTAGGAAACTGGTTGCCATTAAACAGAAACAATCTACTTAAAAAAATTCTATCGGTAATTTTCTACAGAAGATAATTATTCTCAGTATAATTTTAATCTGATTGGACAGAATTAAACACGTGATCAAATTTCTTACTATACGATTGGAAGTTAAAATCATCAAAAAATAATCAGTTTAATTTTTATTTCTGTAGCTTTCTATTGATCAGAATCTCCTATGAATGAAATAATCGCGTTAAATTCATTAAAACATGAACAAAATAAGATAAATTTAAAATAAATTAGTAAATAATATCTAAACATTAGTTTATTGCATGTATTATAATATATTATAATGCCATATTACAAGGTATTCTACTTTCCCGCACGGCGTGCGGGAAAATGCAACTTTCGGAAACAAAGTGCGAGCGGGAAAGTGCCTGTTTTAGCCCGGCCGTAGAAAAAAATTTAATTGGACATCCTTTATAAGAGGTATACAATCTAATAAAATCCCATTAAGGGCTACATCAATCACAGAACGTTTTCAATATATAAAATATCATTACAATAAGACACCACATTTTTATGGAGTACCGAAAATTCACAAAGCAAATATTCCACTTAGATCTATTTGTAGTACCATCAATTCTCCTTGTAGTGAACTATCAAAATTTTTATTAAATATTATAAAACCATTTGCAAATAATAATGACACATTTATAAAAAATACACAACATTTTTTAAACAAATTATCAAATATTGAATTTAATCCAAATAATATTTTAGTAAGTTTTGACATAAACAGTTTATTTACAAATGTGCCATTAGATAAAACTTTAAACATAATCAAAACGAAATTAGAAAATGATAATACATTAACAACTAGGACAAGACTAAATGTATCAGCTATAATGGAGTTATTGACATTATGTACTAATAATACCTATTTTCAACTAAATAATGAATTCTATAAACAAAATTTTGGTCTCGCAATGGGCTCTTCTTTATCTCCATTATTGGCTAATATATTTATGGAGGATTTCGAAACTAATATCATTTCTAAACAAAATTTAAAACCCACAGTATGGTGTAGATATGTAGATGATGTGTTTTCCATATGGCCTCATAGATCGGAATTGTTGGATACGTTCCTGAATATTATAAACGATCAAGAAGAGACAATAAAGTTTACAATGGAAAAGGAATACAATAACACCCTACCTTTCCTCGATGTTTTGGTCTCAAAGAAGGATACTGGATATGAGACTCAAGTGTATAGAAAACCAACTCACACCAACAGATATCTCAATTACAAATCAAATCATAACATCAACGTTAAAAAGGGAATCATTAAATCCTTATATGATAGAGCCAAAATTACTTGGTCTAACGAAAATTCATTTTTAGAAGAAAAACAATTGTTAACATCTGTTTTATTAAAAAATGATTATCCCATATCGTTTATAAATAAGGAATTGTCAAGATTGGATCGAATGGAACAGAACAACTTAGAACGGGATCCTACAACATTCACAAGAAATAATACGAGGAAAATATCAATACCATATGTAAAAGGACTATCCGAGAAACTTAAAACAATAGGAAATAAATTCAACATATCAACAACATTCAAAACTAACAACAAACACATTGAGATCTATTCTATCTAAAACTAAACCTAACAGTGAACAAGAAAGAACAAAGAATTGTATTTATAAAATACCTTGTGAATGCGAACAATTTTATATAGGTGAAACGTCAAGACCATTAGACGTTAGAGTAAATGAACATCAGTCTTATATAAAAAATAGAGAATTTGATAGATCTCAAATATGTCAACACGCATGGGATAATGAACATAGAGTTCAGTGGAGAGATTCAAGTATAGTCCTAAAAGAAGCAGATAGTAAAAAGAGAAAAATCAAAGAAGCGGCTCTAATTATGCTAAATGAAACCAATTGTGTCGCAAATTCCTCGGTAGAATGCAGTAGGATGTGGTTACCCATATTAAAGGAGGAAGTCAATAGAAAGAAAATACCACAATTAGTAAATCAGTAACATATCGAGTTAGTACATATTTAGTATTTTAGTATTATTTAAAATTTAAAATATCAAGTCAGAATTTCGTATTAGTTTTGAGAGTAAACTAAATGTAAACCCAAATATTTACGATGTCGGGATAGTATCACGAGGTTTTTCCTGGTTTTCCCTCGTGATTTACTATGGAATCTCTAACGCGAGAGTTTCGGTGCCACCGTTGCATTTGGTTGTCTTTTTAAAGACAGATCACATGCTATGATTTTTTGTGGCGGATATTCTTGAGTTGGGATTGATTTCATGTAATCGAATGAACTATCTTTTAGTAAAGTCGTCCCAGGAACGCAACTCATCAATATTGGCAATATCATTTTAAAGTCGTCTACTTTAAAATGTATAATTCGTGTCTGAATTGCCGATATAAATGAGTCAGGTTAAATAAATTATTAGAAGAATTTTTTACTAAGCAACAACATTTTTGTTTATTTAGTATTATTTTGTATTTTGACAACGACACCCGACTTGGGCGTCGAAACGTTAATAAAATATCATCATCCGTGTTTAGAACCGGTTGATCACAAGATATATATATATATATATCGGTTTTAAAACGTTCTCCTACGTCTTCCGATGCCTAGTCGCCATTCACTTCGGTCCATCCAAAGGTCTTCATCCAATTCTCTTTCTCTCATTTCTCGATTTATGCCTTCTCTCCAACTCAGGCGGGGTCTTCCTCTTTTTCGTCTACCATGAGGGGTCCACGTTAGGATTTGTTTCGGGAGTCGTTCTTCGGACATTCTTTGTACGTGTCCATACCATCTAAGCTGTTTGGTACTAATGTCATCTACTATTGTGTGTTTCACATTCATTATTTCCCTAATTCTGTTGTTGGTTACCCTTTCTAATCTTGATTTTCCTGCTGAGCGCCTCCAGAAATCCATTTCTGTTGCTTCAAGTTTTCTCTTGTATCTTTCTTTTATTTGCCATACTTCACTGCTGTAAGTGATTATACTCTTAACAATTGTATTGTATATTCTATGTTTGTTGTTGTTTGATATTGACTGGTCCCAGAGGATGCTATTGAGAAGGGTAATTGCTTTTCTTCCCTGGTTGTTTCTTTCTTCTATCGTCCGGTCTACGCTTCCTTCTTGTGTGATGGTCATACCAAGGTATTTATATGCGTCGCAATGTTTAATAATTTCGCCATTCCCCAGTGTAAGGTCCTGCTGTGTCCCACCGATACACATATATTCGGTCTTCTTTATGTTTATTTCCAAACCACCTTTTTTGTACTCCTCTATTAATTTCCTTGTCATATATTCTATATCATCGTAGTCTTGCGCTAGTACAAGTTGGTCGTCTGCAAATGACAAAGTGTATATTGTATTGTTGCTGATCGGTAATCCCATGTTTTTGCATTTGCGTTTCCAAAGTTTTAGAGTTTGTTCGAGGTAGATCTTAAATAATGTCGGTGAAAGGCAGCACCCTTGTTTTAGGCCTTTGCTAATTTGGAATCCTCTCGATAGCCTGCTTCCAACTTTCACCCTTGATGCAGTTTTGGTATACAATTGTTTCGTCGCTGTTATTAAATTTGCGCTTATATTGGTTTTCTCTAATGCTTCCCATAGTTTGTTTTGTGGGATGCTATCATACGCTTTTCTTAAGTCCACATATAACAGATGCACCTCCTGGTTGACGGCCAGTTTCTTCTCAATAATCTGTGTAATACAAAACAGATGGTCAACCGTTGATCTCCCTGCCCTGAATCCTGCCTGTTCTTCAGCTTCTATATCTTTATATTCGTTTTCGATTTTATTTTTAATCAGTTTTCCGTATATTCGGCTGATCGAGTTCGTTACAGCGATGCCTCTGTAGTTGTCACATTGATCCCGTCTGCCTTTTTTATGTATGGTGGATATCCATGATGTCTTCCATTCTTCTGGGATTTCCGCTCCGTTGATGCATCTTTGAAAGAGTTTAGCCAGGTTTTCATATAATTTTGTTGTGCCATATTTTATTAGTTCAGCTGGTATGTTCCCTGGTCCTGGTGCTTTGTTATTTTTTAAAAACTTACATACTTCTTCTACTTCTTTTGTTGTTACCCGTAATGGTGAGGCTAAGATATTTACATTGCTGGTATCACTGTTATTTAAAAATTCCGCTCTGTCTTCATTTAGGAGTTTTTCAAAATATTCGTCCCATTGATCCGGTGTGATTGCTGATATTATATCTCTTTTCTTTTCCTGTCGTAGCGATTTTAATACTTTCCAACTTTCTGTACTTCTCCGTCCTCCTAAATGTGTGTTAATCATGTTACACTTTTGCTCCCAAGCCTCATTCTTCTTTTGGCATATCATTTTTCGCACTTTAGCTTGGACCCTCTTGTATTCTACCTTATCGGCGTCGGTCCTTGTGTTCAGAAATTTTTTATACTTCTCTCTTTTATTTTTAATCTCTTGTTCTATTTCTTCGTCCCACCAATACGGAGTTTTTCTGTGGTTTTTTATTTGGAGTCCGAGGGCCTCTGTTGCTGCTTCCTGAAGACATGTTTTTATATAATGATAATGCTCTTCATTGCTGGTAAATTGCATGGTTTCTAACTTTTTATCTAATCTACTCCTGTATAAATCCCTCACGCTTTCTTGTTCTAAGCTGTTTAGGTTGTATTTCTTTTCTGTTAATTTTTCTATTTCCGCTGCAGCTTCTTTTAAATCTCTTGCTCTATCTATTCCTATTGTGAGCTTTGTTTTTAATAGATGGTGGTCACTGCCGCAAGTGGCTCCTCTATATACCCGCACATCCTGTACAATCAATTTAGTCTTTTGTCTTATGATTGTATAGTCTATGATTGATTTCAGCCCTCGGGTATTTTGTGTCCATGTATATTTATGGATATCTCGGTGTTGGAAGAATCCGTTTGTGATTTTCATATCATTTTGTTCGCATAAGGCTATTAGCCTAGTACCATTGTCATTTATAGCTTCTTCACCATATTGGCCTATGACTTTATTGTGCTGTTTCTTGCCTGTTCTACTGTTTAGGTCCCCCAAGATTATAATTTCTCGTGATCTGCCGATATTTGCAATTTCTGAATGTAGCTTTTCAAAAAAGTCGTCCTTAATATTCACCAGTGCATCATCGTTTACTGCATATACTCCAATAATCGTAATCTTTTTTCCTTTGATAGTTAGATTCATTTTTATGAGCCTTTCGCTGATGGCTTCCCAAGCAGTTATGAATCTCCTTAGTTTCTTGCGTATAAGTATACCTACACCTTGTTGTGCTCTTTTCTCCTTTGGTACCCCGCTGTAGAAGTAATCATATTCTCCGATATTTTCTGATCCTTGACCCTTTCGTTTTGTTTCGGTAATCACTGCGATGTCTATGTTCAGTCTATTTATTTCGTGTATTACTTCATTTATTTTTTGTTTAAACCCTTGTACGTTCCAAGTTCCAATATTCGTCATCCTTTTCCGTAGCATGTGTCGTCGTTTTATAATCAATCGATTCCGAGGCGTTTCGCTAGGTTTTTTAACAGTTTGAATTTTTCCGAGTAACGGGGAGTTAACCCGATGCCTCACACCCGATGATCACAAGATGAGCCACTAAAAAATACTAGGGTATAAACCTTTGAAATGGTATAAAACATTAATAGATAAATGGATAAAACGGATGGATAATAGTTATTTAACCAACAACTGTATTAATAAGGGCAATTACCAATTGAGATATTTTAACGCCTGAGCGGAGCGACCGCGTTAATGTTCGAGATTGTTAATCGCCATTTTAATTCACGAGTTCGTTACAAAACTTTTCCGTCGACCGTACTTTTCAGAAATAAAGATATATCCATCTTTTGATTTTTGAAATACACAGAATTTTAAGCAATAAAGTAAATAATGACATACAATGACAGATAGTACTAACAGCGGCTACTTGATTTTAAATTTTTTAGCGGGAATATAAATAGGTATATGTTTGGTTGCCTACACCACAGGTCACTGCCAATCACAGAGCGTTTAATTAATTTATGCAAGCAATGAATTTTGTATTGCCTCCAATGAAATCGTTCATTAATAGAAAATCATTCATTAATAGGGGTCATTAATAAATGATGATTTTGAGGGTGTTAAAATTGATCATAAATGGACGGTCGACGGAAAAATTTATAAAGATGAGATCTATTCTTGAAATGATGAATGAACACTTGGGGTCGATGCTGAGCAGTTCTCAACTAAACTTACAACTATGGATCAAGTTCCTAAAATATTATGTTTATCCTGTATTACTATAAGGACATCAAACCTGGAAAATGAATGTTAATATGATGAACAAATTAGAAACCTTCAAGATGTAATCATACGGGTTCAACCCATCTCAAACACAGAAATCTTAAACAGAATAGGTCAAGGCGAAGGTGACTTGATGAAGATCATTAAAAAGAGAAAACTAGAATATCTAGAGCACATAATGATAGGCAGCAGATACTGGATACTGCAGTTAATGTTCAACGGAAATATCGACGAAAAAAAGGAATTGGTAGGAAAAAATATTCATGGACTGAATATCTTTTAAAACTTTCGTAAATGGTTTATCAGCAGATCAATTAATATATACCGCGCTTAGTTACGTTTCAATATTTTTTTAACTTTATTATTCTATATATTTTCATATAAAACAATACATTCCATTCGTTTTCATATTCTTTTAAAAATACCTTTTATAAATATGTTTCACTTTTATTTCAGCTTCTTTGGCGCAATGTACCAGCGATGATAAACCTATTCCTTATCCAACAGATTGCACAAAGTTTTATTTATGCCCTGGAAACTATATATTGTCCTGCGCATCTGGAACACACTTCAGTCCAATTTTACTTGCTTGTGATTGGCCTTACCTAGCTAGTTGTGAAAGTGGAGGACAGGAAGAACCTCCAAACCCACCTGAGGATCCTTCTGGTCCGCCGGATACTCCTCCAGGCTCACTTCAGGTGAGATCTAGGTCAGATCTAGGTGGTCAACCAGAAAAACCTCCTGGCCAACCTCCAGGTCTATCTGGAGAACTACCAGGCATACCTTTAGGTCCACCTGAAAAATCTCCTGGTCCACCGAGTACTCTCCCAGGCCAACCACTCTCCCAGGCCAACCTGCAAGTACTTTAGAGACAGAAACGGAACTTCCTGCATTACTACTGCACTACATTACTACCGATGCTTTTTTATGAATATTGTAACCAACCTGTATTAATATTTTATAAACCTATGTGATAATATAAAGAAATTCAATCCAGTTATGACCTAATATTACATTTATTGCAACAAGGGATTTTTTAAGGTTGATCCATATTATCATGAGTATGCGCTTTAGATAAATTTAAAAAAAATACGTGGGGGTCATCCTCCATCCAATCAAATTTAAAGATTTCGATATTGTAAATTCGCCAAATATGTTCATCACAAATGTTATTCACAATATTGGAACATAGATAAAGCACTTGAAAAACTATAGAATAGAAAAGCTGCGGGTAAAAGATGAGATACCAAAAGAATAATTGTTTAATTATGGTATGGCGGCAATGACTGATAAACTGAAAACATTAATTAAATACCAGATTATAAGACACGCACAATCAAATATCAGAAGCGTGGAGAACACGCGAGATAATGCTCACAGATTTAGTAGTGAGCAACCAGGTTTTTTTACGGGAAGGTCATAAACAGATGCAATATTCATCATAAAACAGATTACACAGATAGTCCAGAAAGCCACTGCGCATCCGCTAGTAAAAATATTCCGATTCGGATTTTTTGCACAATCTTACTCAAAAAGGATCCCTTTTAACAAATTTGCATGTTGCCAGGAGCAAAAGTGGGTCAAAAATGTTTTAAACGTTTTTTTTTTCTTTTTTTCCTAAAATTATTTTTTTTTGCATGGAACAAAGTTTTTTAGGTTTTTTGGATCATTCCAAACAGAAAAGGTCTTTAGTGAATTTTCTCTAGTTGATGTTTTTGACATATAAGCGATTAAAAATTGAAAAATTGCGAAATCGGCCATTTTTAACTTTCAAAAACTATGTGAAAAACTTAAAATTTGAATGTTGCCAAGGTAGGTAGATATTCTTTAAACATCGATTGATGAAATCCTGAAGAGTTTTTTGGAATACAGTATTCAAAACTCCTTTGCTTTTTAATTTCTAATCACGCGTGCGCGACACTATTTTCCACCGTTGCATGTGTATACAGTATGGTGCAAATGAAAGGAATAAATTCGTTATTTCATAAACCGGCGACTTTAAGGAAAAAACTCGAAACAGGTCGATTTTTATTTTTAAGTTATGATATTGTGGCATATATGGTATACTAGTGACGTCATCCGTCTGGGCGTGATGACGTAATCGATGATTTTGTTAAATGAGAATAGGGGTCGTGTGGTAGCTCATTTGAAAGGTTTTTTAATTCTCTATTCAGTAATGTAAACATTTACATACTTATTTATACAGGGTGTCCAAAAATGTTTTATTAAATTAAATTATTTGACCAAAAAATAAGTAGAAGGACACCCTGTATGAATAATTATATAAATGTTTATATTACTGAATAGATAATTGAAGAACCTTTCAAATGAGCTAGCACACGACCCCTATTCTCATTTAAAAAAATCATCGATTACGTCATCAAGTCTAAATGGATGACGTCACTAGTATACCATATATGCTATAATATCATAACTTAAAAATAAAAGTCGACCTGTTTCGGGATTTTTTCTTAAAGTCGCCGGTTTACGAAATAACGAATTTATTCCTTTCATTTGCACCATTCTGACGGTGGAAAATAGTGTCACGCACGCTTGATTAGCAATTAAAAAACAAAGGAGTTTTGAATATTGTATTGCAAAAAACTCTTCGGGATTTCATCAATCGATGTTTAAAGAATATGCACCTACCTTGGTAACATTCAAATTTTCAGCTTTTACATAGTTTTTGAGGGTTAAAAATGGCCAATTTCGCATTTTTTCAATTTTTAATCGCTTATATGTCAAAAACTATCAACTTTAGAGAAATGTCACTACAGATCTTTTCTGTTTGGAATGATCCAAAAAATCTAAAAAAACTTTGTTACATGCAAAAAAAAATAATTTTAGGAAAAAAAGAAAAAAACGTTTAAAAAATGTTTGACCCACTTTTGGTCCTGGCAACATGCAAATTTGTTAAAAGGAGTCCTTTTTGAGTAAGATTGTGCAAAAAATCCGAATCGGAAGATTTTTCCTAGCGGATGCGCAGTGGCTCTCTGGACTAAGAAAGCATTAGAATAAGATGGACCTGCATTCCTATGTTGGATCGACTTAAGGAAGGCATTTGATAGGGTAAAACAAAGATGATGAAATATGTACATATATTAATGATTGCGACCGTCTCTAGCAAAGGTTGGATCGAGACTGATCTCGCTGGATATTATAAAAACAATTGAAAACGTCTATTAAAACGTTCAAAATAGATCGACAACTTACGGAACCTATAACTACAGGCAATGGAGTAAGACTGGAGGATTCACTAAGCCCTATATGCTATTCAATACGATTATGGGTTAAGTTATAAAGGCCATCAATAAAGGTAATAGACACAAAATGGGGAACATAACATAGCATAACATAATCGATGTTCCTCTTATACGGGAAGGTCGAGATTTCTTCTTTAGGCGTTATTCTCTGCAAACTGAACTTGCGTCACTTTTTTCTGTCCCTAGCTAATTATTTGGCTTTCTGCCACGATTTTCCTTCAACATTTTCAACAAACTTGTATTCCAGGTTTTTCTTGGTTGGCTTCTCCTGGTTTTGCCTATCGGCCTCGCTTCCCATGTCATTTTAACTCGGTCTGTTGTCATTCAATATAAATAAGTCTCCAGTCCATTTTTTAATTTCTTTTCATGAATATTTTCCTTTAATGGTTTTACTTTTAATTATATTCTACGTCTTTTATCAATTCTCCTAGCTCCCACTTTTCTTAAATATATCATTTTCGCGACCTGCAATCTCTTTTCTTGTTTGTCGTTCAATACCAAATTCTCTGCTCTGTATGTAGTGATAGGTATGTAAATTATTTTTAATTATTACCATTTTGAGTTTCCTTGTTATTTCCTTTTTATTTAAGAAGTTTTTATATAGGGAATGATATGTTCTTGTGGCTGCTTTTATTCTATTTTCAATTTCACCTTCTTGTGTCCCCTTCTTATTTAAAATTATTCCAAGGTATTTAAATGTCCCTACCTCTTCTTTTATGTTGCCTTGTATTTTAATATTAACGTTAACATCTTTGTTTGATATTGCCCAGTGGCGTAGCGTGAGTGTCGGCTGCCCGGGGCGGAAGACAATTTTACAATAATTATAGAGAACTTTTCAGCGAGAACATTCATCCTTATTTTGCATTATACAGGTTAGATTTTAAATAAAAAAGTTTATCTAAGTTTTACAATCACGTTTATTAATACAAAAATTCTTTTACTTTAACCAATTAGATACATTGATATAACTTAGGTACCTATCACTTTAGATAAGGTACACCTTGACGATCGACAAGATTAAATAAAATCAATTTTTAATTATAACTAGAACGATACTATAATGTTATGTTTTTATTTTTATTGAAAAGTAATATGAGTGTTTGTTAAAATTAAACACAAAACTTCAGTCTTCAATTAAAAATTTATACGTCTACTTTTTTTAAGAGGAAAGTCTTTTATTGCACCCTCAATATCTATCGCATCACACAACTCTTGCTCAATAGACAAAATAGCCAAGTTAGTTAGTCTTAGAGTACTCATTGTCGATCTTAAATAATTTTTAATCAACTTCAATTTTGAAAAACTTCTCTCACAGCTGACATTGCTTATAGCAACTGTGAAAAATATTAGAAACATTATTAAACAATTGACCAGGGTATCTTCCAGCTCGGATTTAACAATAAATTTAAATAATTCAAATAAGTCTGCATTAATCAATTTATTTTCGTTGCCTGTAGCAGCAACGAAAGTCCGCCAGTCGAAGTCTTTCCAGCTTGAAATCCTGCTCGTCAATTTCGTCAGATGCGTAGTCTAGATTACATTCAGTGTTGTCTGGATCTAATAATATAGCCGGCGTTAGATATGCAAACTTATCCGTTAAATTCTGTAGCGGTTGAAAACGCTCACCAATTTCTACAATAACTATGCAAAAAATATGCTTTCTTGTTATGCGCCGAGGTTTTATGGAAATTCCAAGTTCTTCACACATATGTTTTGCATAACCTACAGCGCCATTTGCCCATTCATCTCTTTCTCTGTCAATATCATCTGCAAAGCATTTACTTTCTAAGCGCACAATCTTATGTGTCAAATTCCCTTGTTTGTAAATATTTTTGTGCATCATTCACTTCATGTAGCACCGGTTGCCGCAGGCCCAAAAAACAAAGAAAGGAAAATAACTGCATCGAAACTAGTAAAGCACCTGCATAATATGTCCTAGTGTTTAAGCTTTCTCTGTCAGTTTTCCCAAAGTGACGAGAATGTCTTTGTATTGATGCCATGTCACATTTACGGCATCGCCTCTTGCACTCCACCGCGTGTCTCAAACCCTTTTAAACCTTTTGCCTGTAGCTGCTATCAGAACTTCCCAACGATGTGTTGATGATGAACAAAAAAGGATAGCAACGTTCTAAAGTGCCGAAAGAAGTTACTGAATCCACCTTAACTGAGGCAGCGTGTAAACAAACTAAGTTTAACGAATGATTTGTGCAAGGTACGAATTCAGCCTTAGGGTTTATTTCTTGAATTCTTTGCTGAACTCCTGAATACTTTCCAGCCATAACAGCAGCATTATAATATGCTTGGCCTCTACAGTTGCTTATATCTAGGCCATCAGCTTGAATCTTATCCAAAATCATCTTTGAAATTCCTTCAGTAACTTTGTCTTTAGTTTCAATGAAATCTGTAAAAGATTCCATTACTTTTACTTCCTGATTTTCAATTACTACGTCTCTTAATACCTGACTTGTTTGATCTTTATGAGAAAGATCTGGAGTGCTGTCGAATATAATTGAATAATACTTAGCCTTTTTTATTTGTCCGATGATATGTTGGCGAATGTTGGTTAAATTTTGCCGCCCCCTAAAAAGTGCCGCCCGGGGCGGGCCGCCCCCACTACGTTACGCCGCTGATATTCCCATCACTTTTGTTTTCCCATATTTATTATTAGGTTATAATTTCTTATCTCCCAGATTTTTTTATTAATTTTTAATATAAAATGGGGAACAATGAAATTAGAATTATCTGTTACGCAGACGCAAACAAAAGAAGATAGCCTTCAAAAACTTGTTCACAGATTTAATACAAGGAGTAAGTAAGTAAAAAGATTTAACATGAAGATTTCAACTCAGAAAACTAGAATAATAGCAGTAATTAGTAAAAGACCAATGTGATGCGAAGTGGAAGTCGATAGAGCTAGCAATAACCAAATGATGAATATAAAGTACGTACAGATTATACTGTTTAGCTATGCAAACGTTGAAAAAGAAGTAAGAGATCAAGTAAAAAGGACAAAAATATATTAGCAAATATCATATTGACACTATATAGCGTAACCGGTACATTAACTACTGTGAAATGTAATCAAGAATATACACATAATTTCAAAAGTTATGCATCACCTAAAAAGTATTTTCACAGGCGCAGATCCAAGAGAGGGTCAATGGAGTCAATTGCCCACTCCTTGAGACCTCGCCTGGTGTCTACTGACACTGTTTTTAAGAAAGAGGTTACGATTGAAGATAATAGTGAATTTTGTGTCCTGTTGATAACTGAAACATAAATATATCAGTATTCCTTGGAATCGAAAATTATTAAAAGTCTTTGGAACATAATAAATGAAAAAATCCAACAATAAATCTGTTTATTGCCATCTATTCAATTCAATGCCAGAGACCAGATAAAAATAGTAATTGCCGGTGCTATGTTATCGTAATTTGATCATTTAATAAAACCCCCCAAATAAGAGCCGCTTTTAGAAGGATGTTCAAAGTATTATGTAACAGAGACCTAAAATTGGCATTAATAAATTGGCATAAATCGGTCTAAATCGCGTTGAGGCTCTCGAAATGTGGTGCAATAGAAGAATTTTAAAAGTTTATTGGATGGAGAAGATTCAAAACTCCACAATACTAGAATGTCTCAGCAAGACTACTGCGATTATAAAAAGCATCAAGAAGAGATAGCTGGATTATTTCTGACATTTAATGAGAGGTCCCAAATAGAGGTTGGGTCCCAAATACAAAATATTATTCAAGTGAAAATAGCAGGAAAACGCAGTCCAGGACGAAGAAGAACTTCATGGTTGATTTAGGGTGGCATAAATAAAATTAAGATACCTATGATGGTAACCAACGTTCTGAAAGGACATGGTACATGAATAATAAGAAAATATCAGCCCATCCCGAAAAAGAATCCTGCGTACGCCAGTCATGAAAAAATTTTTATTTCATTGCCCCCACCTTGCAAGGTTGCTGGATCCGCCGTTGTATTGTCATTTTCATAGTTGATTTTTTCGTGAACAGATTAACGCATTCCGTTTATTTTTTGAAGTGAAAACTTCTTTAGGGACGTTATGTGATTTTTGGATAGGGGAAAATCATTGAATTCGCGACCGTCATCGCGACCCTAATCGCGACAGTCATCGCGATATAAATTGTATAGAAGTATTTAAATTTAAAATAAATGTAAATCCTATTTTACGATGGGAAAAAAGGATTTATTTCGCGACCGTCATCGCGACGAAAAATTTAAAATAAGTGTAAAACCTATTTTTGGATGGGGAAAAAGGATTTATTTCGCGACCGTCATCGCAACCGTCATCTCTTCGACGAAATAAATTTTGTACGTATATTTATTGAAGTGAAAACTTCTTTAGGGACGTTGTGCACTTTTTGAATGGGGAAAAAGTATTAAATGAGCGACCGTCATCGCTTCGACGAAATAAATTTTTGAAGTGAAAATTTCGTTAGGGACGTTGTGCACTTTTTGGGTGGGGGAAAAGTATTGAATTAGGGACCGTCATCGCAACCGTCATCGCTTCGACGAAATAAATTTTTGAAGTGAAAACTTCTTTAGGGACGTTGTACACTTTTTGGATGGGAAAAAGTATTAAATTAGCGACCGTCATCGCTTCGACGAAATAAATATTTGAAGTAAAAACTTCTTGAGGGATGTTGTGCAATTTTTGGATGGGGAAAAAGTATTAAATTAGCGACCGTCATCGCTTCGACGAAATAAATTTTTGAATTGAAAATTTCTTTAGGGACGTTGTGCACTGTTTGAATGGGAAAAGTATTAAATTAGCGACCGTCATCGCGACCATCATCGCTTTGCCGAAATAAATATTTGAAATGCAGACTTCTTGAGGGACGTTGTGCACTTTTTGGATGGGGAAAAAGTATTAAATTAGCGACTGTCATCGCTTGGACCAAATAAATTTTTGAATTGAAAATTTCTTTAGGGACGTTGTGCACTTCTTGTATTGGGAAAAAATATTGAATTTGCGACCGTTATCACTTCTCTGAAATAAATTTTGTACGTATATAAATTATGTGTAAATAAGCCACAATTTTACCAAAAAATTATTTTATTAACGTTTCGAAGCCCAAATCAAACCCAAATTGACAACGAAACCTGATTTGGGCTTCGAAACGCTAATAAAATCATTTTTTTGGTAAAATTGTGGCTTATTTCCCATTAAAAATAGTTTATTATGTGTATGTATATATAAATAGCATAGGGCATACGCATCGCGTATATGATATAGGTATAGCATTTCTTTTTGGACGGGGAAAAAGCATTGAGCTCGTAATTTATTTACTATAAGAAGTTTTCACTTCTGTCTGCACTCCCACGAGTGCCTTCAATTGTTTTTAATTATTTTAAATTTTTCTGTGGTATTTACACAGTTGGAAAAAGGTTTACTCAAACTTCTTTTTTAAACTTACACCGCGTGGAAAAATAAATATGTTTTTCTGATGTTAAGTTTGAGACCTCCTGAAGGGAGGACGAGGTACTTATAAGTATCGGTATACATCGAAATGGTAGTGTAGTCTTAAGTTTTGCGAACATTTGGTTTTTTGAATGTTCCTGATATCTTTAGATACAAAGAAAATAGACGCTTTTATTCTTTAACATGACGTGTCTTAACTGAGACAAAAATAAATTAATTTTAATAAAAACAGTTAAAAATTCTTTAAAAGAGGTAAGGCATATAACTTTAACAATTCTGGTCGACACCATAAGAGTTATTTGTCGACGAAGTGAGCGGTATGCACAGAGCAACATAATAGAGACTACTTCTTCTTCTTCTTCTCCGTGCGATTAGGATTACTCCTCTTTGTCTGCCTCTAATTCTGGTTCAGTTATTGTTGACTGTACATTGTTTTTCCACCTTTTCGGTGGCCTTCCAACGGGTCTTCTGCTATACGGCTTGTTGTTTTTACAGATGTTCGCTAATCTATCTGGTTCCATTCGGTTTACGTTCCAGTTTTCTTTTCTTGTTTTTATCCACCTGTTAATATTTTGAATTTTGCATCGTTCTCGTATACTTCTGTTACTATATCTGTCTCTTAATGACATGCCCGCTATTATTGATCTTAATACTTTCATTTTGATTCGTTTTTTTTTTGTATCGGTCCTTGTCCATATGTTAGGATGTGTCTTATTGTTGCCTTGTATACTTTTATTTTGCTTTCCGTGGTCCGATATTTGTTTCTCCATATATGGTTTCCAGGAGGCAACCACTTACTTTTGCTGCTTTTGTTGCTTGTGTTGTGGTCTCTGTTCTTATATTCCTAATATCACTAGTGATCTCTACTTCTAGGTAATTGAATTTCATTACTTACATAATAGAGACAAGATTGTTTAATGAAGGCTCTGTGATGTCTTGAGGTGAAATTTCCTTAAGAGTAAGTACGAATTGGGGGCTACTGGAGGCGACGTCGAGACGTACATTGTGCAGATTTTCTTTCTTTGAACACTTTGTTTCTTTCGCACTATAATATATGAAATAATTTCATCTTAGTGAATGATAAAACTTGGCATCCTAACGTATCGCATGTCGTCGGTTGAAACACATATTATAGAGTTAAAACGTCCAGTTTTTTTTTTGATATTATCAGAGAAACTAAAAAAACTAAAATGTTCACAAAATATGGGTCTACAACATTATTTTGATGTATACCCACCTTTGTACCATTTCCTCCCTACAGGGTGGCTCAAACTATTGTTTCAGTTAAAACACATGTTAAAGAATAAAACCGTATATTTTCTTTGTTTCTAAAGATATTAGAGACATTCAAAAAATAAAATGTTCATAAAACATAAGACCGTATAAGACTACAATGCGATTTCGATGTATAATCACTCTTGTACCTTGTCCTCCCTACAGGGTGTCTCAAACTTAACATAAGAAAAACATTTCTTTTCTTCCTCCCGCTATAAGTACAAAAAGAAGTTTGAGTAAACATTTGCCCAAGTGTGTAAATGCCAAAGGAAAATCTAAAATAATAAAAAAAATAGCAGAATCTATTCATGAAAAATTCAACTGTGAAAATGAGCATAATTTTAGGTGATGCATAACTTATGAAACTATGTTTATAAAGCCAGTATAAAGCAGAAAACCCATTACGAACGCCCAGTACGGCACAGCCCGGCACGGCACAGGACAGTCCAAATTCATTTGTATAGTTTTAAATGCAACGTAACCCATTATGAGCGGCCAGCTCGGCCCGGCACAGTCCAGCATGCAAACGGAACGGCCAAAATTATCCGAGGAGAATAAAATCCGTTGAAGTCGAACGGCCTAACGGCCAGTCGGCGCCAGTGCGTCATAATTGTTGGTAATAAGCAGATATATTGTTGATTCTTTAATTGAAAGCGCGTTGTTTGTTTTGAAATATGGAAATATAAAATTTGGTTTGAGACAATCGAAAATATTTGAGAAATTTTGGATCATCTTTATGCGGGAAAAGATGATGAAAATCGCCATATTCTCTTCTTTTTTTAATATTTCGTGAACCGAAAACCGATGTTTCCGTCGCAATTTTGCATTTTCGTCTGTTTCAATCTCAGCACAAATTTCACTTACTATTATAACCTCTTCTTCTGACGAGGTCTCCATGATAAATGATCATTTTTCCGGTGCCGTGCCGTACCGGCCGTTACAAATGGGTTTTTGGACGTGCCGGCCTGTGCTGTGCCGTGCCCGGCACGGTACAGGACAGTCCAAATTCATTTGTATAGTTTTAAATGCAACGTAACCCATTATGAGCGGCCAGCTCGGCCCGGCACAGTCCAGCACGCAAACGGAACGGCCGAAATTCTCCGAGGAGAATAAAATCCGTTGAAGTCGAACGGCCAGTCGGCGCCACAGATCACTTAACTCTCTCTAGGTAGGTGATCTGTGGAGGTAGGTAGGAGGAGGTAGGTGATCTGTGGTCGGCGCCAGTGCGTCATAATTGTTGGTAGTAAGCAGATATATTGTTGATTTTTTAATTGAAAGCACGTTGTTTGTTTTGAAATATGGAAATATAAAATTTGGTTTGAGACATTCGAAAATATTTGAGAAGTTTTGGATCATCTTTATGCGGGAAAAGATGATGAAAATCGCCATATTCTCTTCTTTTTTTAATATATCGTAATCCCAAAACCGATGTTTCCGTCGTAATTTTGCATTTTCGACTGTTTCAATCTAAGCACAAATTTCACTTACTATTATAACCTCTTCTTCTGACGAGGTCTCCATGACAAATGATCATTTTTCCGGTGCCGTGCCGTGCCGGCCGTTACAAATGAGTTTTTGGACGTGCCGGCCTGTGCTGTTCCGTGCTGGGCTGTGCCATGCCGGGCGTTCATAATGGGTTCCCTGCTTAAAGCAGGAAGAGTAAAATAAGAGTTAAATAAGGAAGAGTAAGGAAGAGTAAGGAAGAGAAGTTAAGAAAGAAAATGTTAATGTTTATTCGCGTGTAATTGATGTTTATTATCTATATAAAACAAGCATTAGAACTATATTGTGATCACAGTTTAGCCGATTTGGGTATTTTTCATTTAGTTTATTTCTTTCAGAGAAATCTTCCAACGATATGTTGACCATTTATGTGTGTGTTTGTTTTTTCACAAAAAGTCATGTAGGATATAATACAATCATAGCACCAGCTCTCCTATATTCAAGCGAGACATGAGTTACAAATAAAAGATATGAAACTGCCATCAAAATAGCTGAAAGGACGAAGCTGGACAGGGAAAGAAATGAAAACTTCAGAAACGTGCTAAGACAGGAACCAAAAAAAAAATTAAAAAGGAAACTGAATTGGTTTGGACTTATAACTAGAATTAACGAGAACAGCCTAGTAAAGAAGGTGACAGATGCCAAAAGCCAGGGGAAAAGAAAAAGGGGCAGACCTAGAAAGTGGTGGATGGAACAATGCATAGAATGGACAAGTAAAGAGAACTTTTCAACACAGTGAAAGTTAGAAAAACATCATACCTAGGTCACATACTGAGAAATAATAAGTAAGTACCAATATGCTCAACTTATATTGAAAGGAAAGATCGAGGAGAAGAAAGAACTAGGATGGAAAAGGCTATCGGGGCTCAGAAATATCCGACAATGGACAGGGCTAAATTTTGAACAGCTAATAATAAAAGCTGTAGACAGGGAAAAGTTTGCAGTTATTGTAGTAGTCAACTTCCATTGAGGAGAGGGTACCTACTTTAAGAAGAATGATGAAACAAATCCAGAAATCGGGACCAAGAGAGGGAAAACAGTGCAGCGGATGAAGGAAATGGCAGGAGACCGGAAGGCATGGAAGAAATGGGTGAAAGATGGATAGGTGATAGCAAAGTCCGAAGCTCTTATTGGGCATAAGGACAACGAGAAGAAGAAGTTTTTTTTGTTGGTATATTGTTAGTTTTTAGTAGTAAATAACTTAAGTAGTGAATTTTAGATAGTTGAGTATAAAGAAGGATATGGATGATCAATAAACATCAAGAAAACTAATAGTCAAGGAAATGAAACTGAAAAAATGGCAAAACCTCGCAATTTTTTCGTCCAGCATCGATTTGTACAAAAATTTGGGATTAGGCTCATTTCACCCTCTAGTTTATTTTCTATATTGAGCCGTTGTACGCTTTTGGTTTTTTAAGGGTGAAAACTACATCTAAAAAACTACTGGCAAAAAAATTATAAAACAACATTTTAAACTTAAATATTTTCAACATTTGGTTCTTATTAGTTACATAATGATTGCTTTATGCTTTAAGATATATTATCATAATTTTCAACCCTTAAAACCACCCTTGTTGGAGCTATATATAAAAAATTACTTATCCTAAAAGAATAATTTCGGCTTGCATCGATTTACATAAAAATTTAGGATTAGGATCATCTTACCCTGTATTTCATATTCTATAACATGCTAAAGGGCGTTGATTATTTTTAGGGGTGTAAACTACCCCTTATTGTCAAAAATTATATAAAAATATTATGGGTAAATTAATATGGGTAAAATTTGTTTTTGATTGGCTAAAAATAATTATTGTTTTATGCTTTAGGATATATTATCATAATATTTCAACCCTTAAAAACCACCCTTAAGAACATTACAATTTTTATAAGTAGATAATTTAATAGATCTATACAGAAAAAAAAGTTGAATTACAAAAACATTTATTTACACAAAAATACGAATTTACAAATATGTAGAAGTACAAATACAAATAGTTTTAAGTCATCTTCCAGAATACGAACCAGTTCTGTAGTATTATATATGCATTGAAAATTTTCCATAAGCAGACTATTCGAATATTTCGAAAAAAATTCGTTTTATAAACATAGCTCCTACATTTTTGGCGATAAAAAGTTTTTTCAAAAATAATTTTGTAGGATTTTTGAAGAACTAGTAATGATTTTTGAAGACTGTGTAAATTAAATTCCGTTATATCCCTTACTTTTTAATTGGGGTGGGTTTAAAGGGCTCGAATAAGAGGGTGTTTGTTAGTAAATAGAGATTTTAAACATCTATAGGTCGCTAACGGTTTACTGTAATGAAAATTTATGAAAAATTTAATTTTAGTTATTAAAAAAGCTACAATTTAGTAGTTTATCATTTTTTTCGTATCTCCAGTATTTTCGGAGATATTTGGAAGTAAAAGTGAAAAATACGAAATTACAAAAAATCAATTTTTCTTTAAACTCCAATTTTTCTAAAATTAGTCCTTTTAAATAGGTCAAACTTCTTGCGTGTATTTACAATACAAATACTCAAGGAATTACAGAAAGGTGAAGACCAATTTTTAATTAAGAGGGTAGGTAGGGGGTTATTTTCACTGATTTTTTCGTAGAGAAATGCAGGTACCGACTTTTTTTTAATCATAAGTCGCTCTATTTTCATGTTAGAAATTTTTTATTATTATTTTTTGAAAGGTTTAATTATATGCTTGAAAAAATATAATTTAAGTTTCCCTCGAAAAATGCATAGTTTTCCCGTTATTTGGCTTTGACTATTTCAAATTATGCATTTGACGAGAAAAGCTAACCTTTAACATGCCGTATCTCGGTTTGTATTAGTCTTAAAGAGAATATAGAAAAAGAATTTAGTTTGTGTTACTAAAAGATACAATTTTTGTTATCTACAATTTTTTCATTAAATGCATATTTTTCGAGATATTCTCAAAAAACCGTCTAAAAAAGTCGATTTTTTCGACGAAAAACTGTTACTTTCAAGGGAGAATAACTCGAATAATATTAGTTTTACGAAGAAAATGTAAAAAACATTTTTTCTTAGAATTACTTTTTACATTGATTTACATGGTTAAAACGTAATAAAAAAATGCCCATCCCCGAGATGGGGTGTAACCACCCCCAAGGTTTTAGCGTACAGAGGCATGATATAGAAAATGATCCTTGGACTATTCCCTACCTTCTGTGAAAATTTCAAGCAAATCCATGCTGGACGAAAAAATTGCGAGCCAAAATGCTTCATTTCCTCGACTATAAATTTATGAGGATATCAAAAACTCAAAATAATAATAAAAGCCTGACAATTAAGGTAAACCTTTAGAACAAGTTGAAAACTACAACTATCTTTGCACAATAATTAATCACACAAACGATTATTCCAAAAAAATCAAAGTACGAATAGAGAAAGCAAGAACAAACTTCAATAAAATGAGAGACGTACTTTGTGCAAGAGAACTGAAATTAGACTTGAGAGTTAGGCTGGCAAGGTGTTATATTTTCTTGACTCTGCTTTACGGGATAGAAGCATGGACACTTAATGCGTCTACTACTAAAAAGTTGAAAACATTTGAACTGTGGGTGTACAGAAGAATCCTGAAACTATCATGGGCCGAGCATGTAACAAATAACAAAGTCATGGGAAGAGTCAACAAAAGAATGGAAATATTCGAAACCATCAAGACACGAAAGCTGCAATAAATGCGGCATGTTATGCGTAATGAGAGATACAACATACTTGAACTAATTATACAATATGCCAGGGAAATAAGGCAAAAATATACCATGTTCGGGACACTTGAGCAGCCAGGTTGCAAATGGGTGTTTTGGGTACTATACAGGGTGTCCAGAAACTCTACCGACAAACGAAGACAGAAGATTCTTCAGATCATTTTAAGACAATTTAACCCAATTCACCTAGTTCGAAAATGCTTCCTAAGGGAGCTAGAGCTCTTTGAAGATGGCGTCATACAATTAGTTTTTTTTTAATACCTCCAGAACGCTTCTATTTAGAAAAACGAAAATTGGTATGCGTATTTACTTTTCAGAAATAAATCGATTCCATCCATTGTGAATTTATAGTACCGGTCATAGGCGTCCGTTTTGGGTAGGGCAACGGTTATTTTATCGCCTTACTTCTTTGTCTTTAATTTTAAAGCATTTTTGACTCTGAATTATTAAATTGTGAGGTATTCTAGTACTAAAAGGTACTCTTGCTTTAAGTTGATAGGATACATCGTTTTCTAGAAAAATCGATTTGAAAATTTTTCGTTTTTTGAACTTCAAACAAAAATTAAAAAAAAACTATTGAGAAAGACAAAAACTGGTACATTTATTTATATTCCAGAGATAAATCGATTTCATTAATTGCGAATTTCTAGTACCGGTCATAAGCGTCCGTTGTGGGTAGGTAAACAATTATTTTATAGCATAAATTTTTTGTCTTTAATTAAAGCATTTTTGACACTAGATTATTAAATTATGAGTTATTCGAGTACTAAAAGTTACTCATGCTTTAAGTTGGTAAAATACATCTTTTTTTGAAAATTTTTTTCATTTTTTTTTCAAATTCCCAAAAGGAAAAACTTTCAAATCGATTTTTCTAGAAAACGGTGTGTCCTACCGACTTAAAGCAAGAGTACCTTTTAGTACTAGAATACCTCACAATTTAATAATAAAGTATCAAAAATGCTTAAAAGTTAAAGACAAAAAAGTTATGTGATATAATAACCGTTGCCCTACCCAAAACGGACACGTATGACCGGTACTAGAATTTCACAATGGATGGAATCGAATCATTTCTGGAAAATAAATATACATACCAATTTTTGTTTTTCTAAATAGAAGGGTTCTGGAGGTATCTAAGGAAAACTAATTGCATGACGCCATCTTTAAAGAGCTCTAGCTCCCTTAGGAAGCATTTTTGGACTAGGTGAATTGGGTTAAATTGTCTTAAAATTATCTGAGGAATCTCCTGTCTTCGTTTGTCGGTAGAGTTTCTGGACACCCTGTATACCTACCTAATACATTATAAATACAAAAATGCCCGTCAAAGTTCGGACGAGACTTTTAGTTATTAACAAATAATGGTCAAAAATAGCAGTTTTTTCGTTTAAATCGCTACAGGTAAAAATAGGGCAACTAGATATCTTACTTAAGTATTCTTCTTGTAGTAGATGAGCAAAGGTTTAAAATGGCAGTTTTTGAATTTTGGTCCGATCATTTGTTGCTTGGGAAATTGCAAAATAATACTAAAATTTCGAAAATAAAAAATTTGCTATAACTTTTGCTAAAATAACCTTAAGACTTTCATATTGCACGAAAAGTTGAGTAAAACAGTCCATATAATGCACAAAAAATTTGAAGACGATTCGTCAATTAGTTTAAATTTTATTCAATTTGTTTATCCCAAAGAGCTTTTTTTGGCAAAGCTTTTGTTCAGAAAATAACAAAGATATAGCAATTCTGAGGAAACCACATCAAAGAAGAATAGTTATGCTTTCAAAGTATTTATAAAAATCATTAAAAAGTCATTTTTATCATTCCGAAAACATTTTACTAAAGTAGGGTCATTTTTGGCTTATTACCCCAGGCTGTGGGTGAAAAAACGTGATATAATTCAGGAATTTTTAAACCCTATTAGGTGCTGTAAAAGACGATGCCAGGAGCCAGGAATAACTTAACCAAAAATTTTGTGCGGTTTTATATTTATGACGTTTTTCATCTTTTAGATTTGCAATTTTTAAAGATTTTTAATTTTGCAGCTTACGATAATCATTTTAGAGAAACTTTTATATAGAAAATTGTAGTAAATTAAAAAACCTACAATCTGAGCTATGAATAGTGAAATTTGGTTAATACGTTATTGCAAAACAGCCTGCGAAAGTCCAAAATGGCCATTTTTTGCAATTGCATTTATTTATTTAACATGCTCTACAGACCTTGGAGGCCTAGGGCTTTACAACTTAACAATAACAATTTTACATAATACAAATAACAATATATACTAATGTCTTATATTTATTATATAATTTGATTTAATGACTATGTAAAAATTGCTGCACTATGTTTCTCCACTGTATCCTGTTTTTCGCTTTCTCTTTCCAGTCTGTAATTTCCATCGATCCTATATCTTCTTGAAACTTTTCGTGCCATCTTTTTCTTGGTCTACCCCGTCTCCTTGTCCCAACTGGTTTTCTTAATAGTATCTTCTTTGGCATTCTTGACCTATCCATCCTCTCGACATGACCTGCCCACCTGATTCTTTGTGCCTTTCTGTATCTTGTTATAGTTGGTTCCTTGTAAAGCATCCTTAATTCTTCATTAGTTCTTCTTTGCCAACCATCTGCCGTATTTTTTCCCCCGAAAATAGTCCTCAGTACCTTGCGTTCCCATCTCTCTATCATTTCTTCTTCTGTTTTGTTTAGTACCCATGTTTCACATCCGTAGGTGACTGTTGCTCTTATTACAGTTTGGTATATTCTAATTTTCGTCTTTCTTGATACGTAATTTGACTTTAATAATTTTTTTAAACTGCCGACCTTTCGGTTACCTTTAGCTATCCTGTGCTTTAGTTCGTTTTGCTCGTGTCCTTTTTCATCTATAATGGCACCTAGATATGTAAAGTGATTTACTCGTTTAAATTTATATTCTTTTCCATCGAACGCTGTTAACTTTAGCATATCTACAGGTTCTCTTTCTGTGTTGCCTAGCACCATATACTTCGTCTTTTCTTCATTTATTTCTAGGCCGAATTTTTTTGCCTCTCTGACTAATCTTCTCATGATTTTCTTTAATTCGGTATTAGTTTTTGCTAGCAGTGTAAGGTCGTCGGCGTAGGCCATGCATTGATGTTCGTTACGGTAGATCGTTTCTTGTGTTTCTATTCTGCTGTTCCTTACAATTGTTTCCAAAACTAGGTTAAATAACACAGTTGATAGAGGGTCACCTTGTCTAAGTCCTTTTTTGACTATAAACTCTTCCGATTTGTGATTGTTCCACACTATTTCGTTAGATGTCATATTTAAGGTAATTCTTATTAACTTGATTAGCTTTTCTGGTATTTCCATTTGCCGTAGGGCTTCATACATTTTTTTCCTATTAATTTTGTCATAGGCCTGCTTAAAATCTATGAATAGTGCATATAAAACCATTTTATGTTCGTAGCAGCTTGTTTGGATTTCTTTTATGTTAAATATTTGCTCTGTCGTCGATCTATTGTTTCTAAAGCCTGCTTGGTATTCTCCTATTAGTTTCTCTGCGTATACCTCTAATCTTTCTCTTACAATCCTAGCAAATATCTTATAGCACACGTCCAGCAAAGCAATACCCCTGTAATTCTGCAACATCGTTGCATCCCCTTTTTTATGTAATGGGATTATCCAGGCTTTGGCCCACTCTTCAGGCATCTTTTCTTCTTTCCATGTAAGTTCTATCAGTTCATACACCTTTTCCAGTAGTTTTCTTCCCCCTGCTTTCAGCATTTCTGCACTTATTTCGTTTGGCCCTGGACTTTTATTGTTTTTCAATTTGCTTACAACTCGTTGCACTTCGTCTTTGGATGGTTCGGCTATTCTTATATCTGCACCCTCTGTTCTGTCTTCGTCCTCTCCCTGATCTTCATCATCACTGTTTAGTAACGTTTCGAAATACATTTTCCATTCTTTCATAACTTTTCCCGGCTCACTTACTAGCTCTCCTTCTCTGGTCTTTATGTAGCTTGTTTTGCTTTGGTAACCTTTTTCTACTTTTTTTACCTCTTGATAAAATGATCTTATTTCATTGTTTTTAAATTTTTCTTCTATCTCCTGCAACTTTTTTTCATTGGATTCTCTCTTTTTCTTCCTGCAACTTTTCTTTAACTGTTTTCGTACGTGGTTATACTCTTCTCTGTTTTTGTCGTTAGGGTTGGTCAACATACGTATTCTTAACTTTTTCTTCTCTTCTGACAGCTCTGCACACTCCCTATCAAACCACTCCTTAGTTCTTGTCTGTTTTTTAATTCTGGGTATCAATTTTCTGCTTACTTCTTTTGTAATGTGTTTTATTTGTTCCCATCTTTCTTCTACATCTGTGGCTTCATTCTTTGTTTCCAAAAACATTTTTTCTATTTCTTCTTGATAATTTTGCCTGGTTGTTTCTTTTTTCAGTTCAGCTACTTCGTATGATTTTGTTCTTTTTGCATCCTTTTTTACAACTATTTTTTCTTCTACTTTACTTTTACATTCAATTTTTACTAAAAAATGGTCTGAACTGCAGTCTGCTCCTCTCATACTTCTGACATTTGTAATAAATTCCGCGTGTCGTTTTTCTATCATTACATGATCAATTTGGTTAACGGTTTTTCCGTCCGGAGATGTCCACGTACCCTTATGTATCTCTTTCCGCTGTAGCTGTGTACTTCTTACCACCATATTTTTTTCCATTGCAAAACTTATCAGTCTCTGTCCGTTGTCATTTGACTCGTCGTGTTTGCTATGCTTTCCTACTGTATTTCTGTAGATTGCCTCTTTCCCCACTTTTGCATTTACATCTCCCATTATAATTTTGACGTCATGTTTCGGTATCTTTTCATATTCCATCTCCATTTTTTCATAATATATGTCTTTTATCTCTTCATCTTTTTCTTCGGTAGGGGCGTGTACATTTAAAATGCTTATATTTCTTTTTTCGCCTTTTATTCGTATATAACACATCCTCTCCGATATGGGATTAAAACTCATAATCTTTTCTTTTAGACCTTTTCTTATAATAAAACCTGTTCCCAACATCCTATCTGCTCCTCCACTTTTGAAAAAAACCACATTTTCTAATTCCGATATTTCTGACCTCAATTGTTTTGTTTCTTGTACCGCTACAATATCCAATTTATATCTCCCTACTTCTTTTACTAATTCCTTCATGGCTCCTTCCTCATAGGTGCCGCGTACATTCCATGTTGCCATTCTTATTTTCTCTTTTTTCCCTTTTTCCACTCTTCTTTTTTCTTCACCCATTTCTTTACCTTTTTCATCATTCTCTACGTAGTCAGACTTTTGATCTCTTGGCTTTTCTGACTTATGGTTTTGTTTTGCCTCGTTATCTTGTTTATACTTCGTATTATCATTTTCCAATCTCATGTACTTGTCCGTTGCTTTAGTCGTTATACTTTTTGTAGTCGTTTCTGCATTCCTTTTTAGTTTTTTGGGAGTCCTCTCTGGCTGTTCTGTGTGCTCTCTGTCAGTTTACCATTATCCTTATCCCATTTCATATCTTTTCCATTAATATTTAACTTCATATACCCTATTTTTGTTGTATTACCCTTATCTTTTTCCTCATTCGCTATTTTCCTAATTATAGCCTGTATCTCTCTTTCCATTTTTGTCATGTCAGACTCTATATATACTCCTTGTCCTGTTATGTTTCTAAGTTTACTTTTGTTCCTTAATACCGAGATTTTATCCGTCATATTTTCCATTTCTGCCAGAAATGATTTATCACCAATTTTATTTCCTTCCCTCAGTTTAACCTTTATTTGCAGATTTGCTTCAATAAACTGTTCTAGTTTTTGTTTAGTAGACCTGTTATCAGTGCTATCGAGAGTTAATCCTTTAATTATTATGTTCTTTTTTCTTTTATCCTTCTCAATTCGTTCTATTCTGTCATTTGCTTCATTGAGACGTTTTTCTAACTCCTTATTCTTTTTCTCCAGCTGTCTGACGCAATCCAAGGTTTCTTGTTGCTCTCTGCGCAAGTTTTTTAGTTCAATCATCATATCTTCATTTCTTGACATAATTGTCTGCATCATTTGTATCATCTGTTCATTTTGGTTATCACTCTTAGTCGGAGTTCTCCTCGTTACCTTGCTTTTTCTGAATAAATCTTCCGCATCGTACCCATCCCTACTTCTCTTATTCCCGTTCTCTTCGCTGCTGCTTTCATACTCAACTCTTGCCGGTCCCGTCTTCTTAATTGCTCCACCTCCACCACTGGCCATTTTTAAGGATTATATTAATTTGTGAATTTATTTATCAACAATTATGTAGATAAAAATCTGATTGTTTACTTTTTATTTTGTTGGGTATCGATTAGTTGTTTAGTTGTTTTTGTGGATTATCAGTCACCCAGCGCCAGAATTCCTAGTGTCTAATGTATAATATGTTGTCTATCAATTGGTGCTAAATATACTCGCAAATGAGGCCTTTGGAATATGTATGCAAATTACTGTACAGGTCTAGTGTAAAATGTGTTGCCTATCAACCGGCGCCAAAAATTACCCACAATTCAACCTTGCGGATGGGTAATTTCTACCAATCGACGTCACAACACCTTATATTCCCACAATTTGTTATCTTTTCGTCCTTATTCGATGGTTTATTTGTTCACTAACACTCTCACTGTTAAGTATTAATAAGGCAAAAATATACCATGTTCGGGACACTTGAGCAGCCAGGTTGCAAATGGGTGTTTTGGGTACTATACAGGGTGTCCAGAAACTCTACCGACAAACGAAGACAGAAGATTCTTCAGATCATTTTAAGACAATTTAACCCAATTCACCTAGTTCGAAAATGCTTCCTAAGGGAGCTAGAGCTCTTTGAAGATGGCGTCATACAATTAGTTTTTTTTTAATACCTCCAGAACGCTTCTATTTAGAAAAACGAAAATTGGTATGCGTATTTACTTTTCAGAAATAAATCGATTCCATCCATTGTGAATTTATAGTACCGGTCATAGGCGTCCGTTTTGGGTAGGGCAACGGTTATTTTATCGCCTTACTTCTTTGTCTTTAATTTTAAAGCATTTTTGGCTCTGAATTATTAAATTGTGAGGTATTCTAGTACTAAAAGGTACTCTTGCTTTAAGTTGATAGGATACATCGTTTTCTAGAAAAATCGATTTGAAAATTTTTCGTTTTTTGAACTTCAAACAAAAATTTAAAAAAAACTATTGAGAAAGACAAAAACTGGTACATTTATTTATATTCCAGAGATAAATCGATTTCATTAATTGCGAATTTCTAGTACCGGTCATAAGCGTCCGTTGTGGGTAGGTAAACAATTATTTTATAGCATAAATTTTTTGTCTTTAATTAAAGCATTTTTGACATTAGATTATTAAATTATGAGTTATTCGAGTACTAAAAGTTACTCATGCTTTAAGTTGGTAAAATACATCTTTTTTTGAAAATTTTTTCATTTTTTTTTTCAAATTCCCAAAAGGAAAAACTTTCAAATCGATTTTTCTAGAAAACGGTGTGTCCTACCGACTTAAAGCAAGAGTACCTTTTAGTACTAGAATACCTCACAATTTAATAATAAAGTATCAAAAATGCTTAAAAGTTAAAGACAAAAAAGTTATGTGATATAATAACCGTTGCCCTACCCAAAACGGACACGTATGACCGGTACTAGAATTTCACAATGGATGGAATCGAATCATTTCTGGAAAATAAATATACATACCAATTTTTGTTTTTCTAAATAGAAGGGTTCTGGAGGTATCTAAGGAAAACTAATTGCATGACGCCATCTTTAAAGAGCTCTAGCTCCCTTAGGAAGCATTTTTGGACTAGGTGAATTGGGTTAAATTGTCTTAAAATTATCTGAGGAATCTCCTGTCTTCGTTTGTCGGTAGAGTTTCTGGACACCCTGTATACCTACCTAATACATTATAAATACAAAAATGCCCGTCAAAGTTCGGACGAGACTTTTAGTTATTAACAAATAATGGTCAAAAATAGCAGTTTTTTCGTTTAAATCGCTACAGGTAAAAATAGGGCAACTAGATATCTTACTTAAGTATTCTTCTTGTAGTAGATGAGCAAAGGTTTAAAATGGCAGTTTTTGAATTTTGGTCCGATCATTTGTTGCTTGGGAAATTGCAAAATAATACTAAAATTTCGAAAATAAAAAATTTGCTATAACTTTTGCTAAAATAACCTTAAGACTTTCATATTGCACGAAAAGTTGAGTAAAACAGTCCATATAATGCACAAAAAATTTGAAGACGATTCGTCAATTAGTTTAAATTTTATTCAATTTGTTTATCCCAAAGAGCTTTTTTTGGCAAAGCTTTTGTTCAGAAAATAACAAAGATATAGCAATTCTGAGGAAACCACATCAAAGAAGAATAGTTATGTTTTCAAAGTATTTATAAAAAATCATTTTTATCATTCCGAAAACATTTTACTAAAGTAGTGTCATTTTTGGCTTATTACACCAGGCTGTGGGTGAAGAAACGTGATATAATTCAGGAATTTTTAAACCCTATTAGGTGTTGTAAAAGACGGTGCCAGGAATAACTTCTACTAAAATGTAACCAAAAATTTTGTGAGGTTTTTTATTTATGACGTTTTTTATTTTTTAAATTTGCAATTTTTAAAGATTTTTAATTTTGCAGCCTACGATAATCATTTTAGAGAAAAACTTTTATCTAGAAAATTGTAGTAAATTAAAAAACCTACAATTTAAGCTATGACAAGTGAAATTTGGTTAATACGTTATTGCAAAACAGCCTGCGAAAATCCAAAATGGCCATTTTTTGCAATTGCATTATTTATTGTAAAAATAACTTTTATTTATTTTTTAAAACTTTAAAATGAATATCTTTCAATACCAAACATAAAAAAAATTTGAAGAGCCCGATTGGTGAACTTGTTGCTTAGATATTATAACTTGTTTATCAAAAGGGGTCAAATGTCGAAGACTATAACTTTTTGAAAAAAAATCGTAGAGAGTTAATCAAAGATAATCTATTTCTACAGACTCCTTCCACTCTTCTTCTATAGACTTATAGTTTCATATTCTGATGTAAACAAATGCGTAAAACGTTTTTGAACCTCTTATTTCGGGTTTGAAAATAAGGGGGCAAATTTCGTTATGAACATTTAGAACTGAAGCCGCTCCTATACATCCTATGAGTTTCTAACTTGCAGATTATTTTTCTTCTTCTTCTACGGCACTACAGCCCAAATTGAGCCTTGGCCTCCTTTATTTTTTGCCTCCACCCTTGCCTGTCTGTGGCTGCTCTTCTCCATACACGGACTCCTAAAAGGGCTTGTGCGTCGCTGTTTACTGTGTCTTCCCAGCGCTTTCGTGGCTTCCCAACCGGTCTCTTTCCTTGCATTCTAGCATTCAGTGCTCGTTTTGGTAGCCTATCCTCTCCCATTCTTATCACATGTCCGGCCCATTGCAATCTTTGTAATCTAATGAAGTCTGACAGGGGCGTTTCCTTATAAAGTTGATAAAGCTCGTTGTTGTATCGACTTCTGAAGATTCCGTTTTCCCTCACAGGTCCTAGTATTCTCCTAAGTACTTTCCTTTCGAATGTGTCGAGTTTGTTTTTGGATGTTTCTTTCAGCACCCAGACTTCACTGCCATAGCATGTTATTGGTCGAATTAAGGTTTTATAGATTCTCATCTTTGTATTTCGGTGGACACTTTTTGACCGAAATATATGGGAGAGGGCAAAATAAGCTCTGTTTGCCTGCGTTATTCTCTTCCTTATTTCTCCATCTTCTGATCCGTCGGCATATATTTCTACTCCCAGGTATGTAAACTTTTCAACCGTTTCAATGTCATCTTCATGTATAATGTTTTCTGGGACTATATTTCTTCTCGTCTGAGTCATTATTTTTGTTTTTTCTGTGTTAATTTCCAGACCTAGCATTTTTGTTTGTGTTTTTAACTCTGCATATGTTTCCTGTGCTCCTGTTGATGTTCTACTCATAATATTAATATCATCAGCATAAGCGGCCAGTTGAACCGTTCGGTTGATCAGTAGATTTCCTCGTCCAGTTTGCATTTGCCTAACCGCATACTCCAGTGCCAGGTTAAACAATGTTGGGGCCAGCCCATCTCCCTGTTTTAGTCCCTGCGAAATGTTAAAAAAGTCTGTCCGGTGGTTTTGTATTCGTACACATGCCTGAGTTTCATCCATTGTGGCTTTAATGAGTCTTATTAACTTGTGTGGTATTGCCAATTCAGCCAATATATAGTATAGTTTGTTCCTTTTGACTGAGTCGTATGCCTGTTTGAAGTCTACAAACACGTTGTGAACATCAATATCGTGTTCCCATGCTTTGCTCAAGATCTGTTTTACTGTGAATATTTGATCCAGTGTCGATCTTCCCCGTCGGAAGCCCGTCTGATACTCTCCAATAATATTTTCTGCTAGTGGTTGGAGCCGCTGGTTTATAATATACGTGAGGACTTTATATGCTGTACATAGTAGAGAGATTCCACGGTAGTTTTTGCACTGGAGTTTGTCTCCTTTTTTATAGATCGGGCATACTATACTTTTCTTCCAGTCGTCGGGTATTTTCTCTTCTTGCCATACGTCTCTGATGAGCGCGTGGATGTGACTTGCTAGGTGGTCGCCACCTACCTTATATAGTTCTGCTGGTATTATTTTATATTATAGATTATTTTTGCTGAAGACAAAATAAAGATTCAAAACAAAATAAAAAATTTCTACGGCCAACTGAAGCCGAGATAATTATTTTTGTTTTCTTAAATCGTAGTGACTTTATTTATAATGATTAAGAAATTATTTCACAGTCATTGACTAAATAAACACTTATATTATCTTAAAATAAAAATTATTTTAAACGAAAATTACATTTAGTTATTAAAAATGATTTTTAAAATGTAGTGGAGATTTATTTTTCTTTAGGAATGTGATTTATTGTGTCGGTTGCCCTTAGCAACGGTTAGCAACTTATAGTAAATTGAATCACGCTGTTTGCTTTAAATTTTAAAGCACCGCTTGGATTGACATGAAATGACAAACTTTTAGGCAATTTTGCAATGCTTGGCAACCACATAGGTAACATGTCAAAGAATAAATATGATATTGGGTCTTTGTGTGCTTTTTGCCCTGGGGGTGAGTTTCACCCCTTATAAAGGGTGAAAAAATATACGTTCAAAATAAGTTCAGAAATTGATAAAACGTCTAATTCTAAGCACCTTTTGTTCTATAGCATTTTTTCACTAAGGTAATACTTTTAGAGTTATTTGCGAGTAAATACCTTCATTTTTCAACAAAAAAACACGTTTTTATGCGGTTTTTGAAAAATAACTCAAAAAGTAACTATATTCGTAAAAGAAACATTCTTAACAAAAATATAGCACATTAAAAATTGAAAAAAATGATGTATGCATGAACTTTCTAGACCCAGCAGAAACAAAATTCTAGCTAATGAAAAATAGTTTCATATCCGTCAAATTTCACAGTGAATTATTTCAACGTGATATAACCAAAAATCATGCACTTTTTGAAGGAAAATGATTATAACTTTTTTAAAGTGTTTAAAAAAATATGTGTATCTGTTTTTTTTTTTTAAATTTGTAGCATCAAAAGTAAGCAAGATACGCTTAAAATAAAGTTGGTCTCTTTTTTCTTTCATCAAAAAAACTCGGGAAAGTCACCCCCAAATTAGCATTAAAAATGAAATTAATCCTTTTTACTTCATAAGTTGTTTTACTCGTATGTATATGTGTCGTATATGTCTGTAAGTTTCATCGGTTCAAAGTGCTTATTTTTGAAGGGGCTGTAGTTGAAAAGACTTGAACTAGTCAATAAATACGAGCGTACGCAAATTTAGAACAGACCAATTTTTGCATTACAAAAAAAAACAAAAAATCCTAAATATTCAGAAAAGCAAAAACTATATTTTTTTACTCTTTGTAATTTTTGATCACACTAATAAATTTTAGGTTATTTTGAAAAAAAAAACATTTTTTCAAAATTAAAAATTAAAACAGATTTAAAAATGAATATCCATTTTCAATGTTTCATTGTTTTCAGTCTGGTGGGATGTAGAGTAATATTTTTGGTGTTATTTTATGTACTATTAGATTAAAAACTTAGTCTTTTTTTTTTAAACAGATTTACTTTAAAACCAATTTTTTTAAATAAGCCATTTGGACCGATGATACTTACAGATCATATAAATGAGCATATACATACATGTGCAAAGTAACTTGTAAAGCGGTAACGATTAATTTGATTTAAGATGGTAATTAGGAGGTGATTTTTCCGAGTTTTTGACAAAAAAAATCAACGTTATTTTGAGCGTAACTTGCTTACTTTTGATACTAAAAACTTTTTCAAAAAAATTAATATTTTGTTAAACACTTTAAAAAAGTTTTAATGAGTTTTCTCCAAAAATGCATCATTGTCTGGTTATTTCGCGTTGAAATATTCACTTTTAAATTTGACGGATATGAACCTATTTTTCATTAGATAGAACTTTGCTTCTGCTGGGTCTAGTGAGTTCATGCATACACTCTGCTAAAAATGGTTTTTTAATAAAATATTAACTTTGGAGTTATTTGCTAAAAACCGTCTAAAAACGTGTATATTTTGTTGAAAAATGAACCTCGCAATAATGAATTTATCGCAAATAATTCGAAAAGTATTAACTAAATGAAAAAATGCTATGGAATCTAAAAGTTGCTTAGAATTAGTCGTTTTATCCATTTACGGTCGTATTTTGAACGTACCTATATGTTTTCACAACTAATAAGGGGTGAATCTCACCCCCAGGGCAAAAGCACACAGGGGCCCAATATCATTTTTATTATTTGGCATACCTATTTTCTATGTACCTGTATTTCTATGTAATTGTCAATCCAAGCAGTGCTTTAAAATTTGGAGCCAACACCGTGATTCAATGTACCGTAAGTTGCTAACCGTTTCTACGGGCAACCGACACAATAAATCATATTCAAATAGAAAAATAAACCTTTTACAACTTAAAAATCCATTTTTAATAATAAAATTTAATTTTCGTTTACGATAATTTTTATTTTAAAATAATATAAGTCTTTCTTTAGTCAATAACTGTGAAATAATTTCTTAATTGTTATAAATATAGTCACTACGATTAAGGAAAACTAAAATAATTATCTTGGCTTCAATTGGTCGTATAACATTTTTATTTTGTTTTGAATCTTTATTTTGTCTTCAGCAACAATAATCTGCAAGTTAGAAACTCATAGGATGTACAGGGGCGGCTTCAGGTCTAAATGTCTATAAAGAAATTTGCCCCCTTATTTTCAAATCCTAAATAAAAGGTTAAAAAATGTTTTACGCATTTATTTACATCAGAATATGAAACTATAAGTCTATAGAAGGAGAGTGGATCTTCGACTAATTCTCTACGATTTTCTTTTCAAAAAGGTATAGCCTACGACATTTGACCCCTTTTGATAAACAAGATACAATATCTAAGCAACAAGTTCACCAATTGGGCTCTACAATTTTTTTTATATTTGGTATTGAAAGTTCTTCATTTTAAAGCCTTAAAAAATAAATAAAAGTTATTTTTACAATAAATAATGCAATTGCAAAAACGGCCATTTTGGAGCTTTCGCGGGCTGTTTTTCAAATAGCTCAAATTGTAGGTTTTTTAATCTACTACAATTTTCTATTTAAACGTTTTTCTCTAAAATGAATATTATAAGCTGCAAAATTAAAAATCTTTAAAAATTTCAAATTTAACAAATGAAAAACGTCATAAATAAAAAAGCGCACAAAATTTTCGGTTACATTTTAGTAGTTATTAGAGGTTATTCCTTACATCGTCCTTTACAACACCTGATGGGTTTCAAAAATTCCGGAATTATATCCTAAAATCGACCTATTTTTCAGCCACAGCTTGGACTATAAAAACAATTTGAATAAGTTTCTTAATATTTACTGCAAACTAAAACTACCTTGGGATTTGAAAAGCTGGTATACACGATTTTTCAAAAGTACTTTTCGCCTAGGTTGTTGCGGTCAAAGTTAGCCACTTTTTTCTATTTAAATCACAGCTACTTTGTTTATCAAAATTAAGCAACCTAATTAGCGCCATTTGGAAGCTCAATGTATTTAGTTTATGTGTAAAAGTTTAAGTAAACTATGAACTTCAACAGAGTCGTTAATAAAGCTTTAAAAATGACGTCCTAACGAAATCAATTCGTGGACGGCGGAGGGGACTTATTAAAATCCGTGCACTCAAAATATCAAATTGATTCGTCAAACATATGTTGCAATTAATATCTCCGGAGCTTGTTGATGGATTTTGATCATAATTTTTTAATTTGTATGTACTCGTAGTCTTGAAGAGTACGTTATATATATATATATATATATATATATATATATATATATATATATATATACATATATATAAAATATTAGGGGAAAAACACTGTGAGAGGAGAATTTTATGGATGTAAATATACAAGGTGTTTCATTGGGAAAGTAACATACGTTAACTGTAGAAAGAGGACACTTAGGCGGTCTCAAAAATACCATACTTAATGGATCTTACTCCATTAATAACAAAGATACTGCGTGTTTTATCTATTTTTCCATTTTTATAATTAGTTCATAACTTTTTAACCACACTGTATATTTATTATATATGTGGCACGCAAATATCATTTAAGGTGTCCAGTAAATTTATTTATTTACAATTGTAAAAAATCCAGGTCCGGATTAAAAAATATTGGAAAAATATTCCGACCCAAAAACAACACCCTGTACATTAAATTTTTTTAAAACGGATTTTTCAGTTGAAAAGAGGATAAAAACTAAATTTAGTGGTATACTTTAAAGTTTTGGCAAAATGATCTTTCTGGTCAAATTTTGAATTTGAATTCTGAAATTATGTGAATTTCGAGTGCTCTAAGTAGAAAAAAATTGAAATACAGCTTACAACTTGTCAACCGCACTGTATGTTTATTTTATATTTAACACGCGAATATTCTTTTAGGTGTCCAATCGATTAATTTATTTATAATTATAAAAAATCCAGGTCCGGATTAAAAAATATTGTATAAATATTCCGACCCAAAAAACACCCTGTTTTTTTTATAAGTTTTTTAAAATGGATTTTGCATTTGAACAGAGGATGAAAAACTAAATTTCGTGATATACTTTGAATTTTTGGCAAAATGATTTTTCTGGTCAAATTTTGAATTTGAATTCGGAAATTATGTGAATTTCGAGAGCTCTAAGTAGAAAAAAATTGAAATACAGCTTACAACTTGTCAACCGCACTGTATATTATTTATTTTATGTTTAACACGCGAATAGTCTTTTAGGTCACCAATCAATCAATTTATTTACAATTATAAAAAAATCCAGGTCCGGATTAAAAAATATTGTATGAATGTTCCGACCCAAAAAACACCCTTTATATTAAGTTTTTTAAAATGGATTTTGCATTTGAACAGAGGAGGATGAAAAACTAAATTTAGAGGTATACTTTGAATTTTCGGCAAAATAATTTTTCCGGTAAAATTTTGAATTTGAATTCTGAAATAATGTGAATTGCGAAGCCCAAATTAAAAAAGATTATAAAATATGACTTAATTTTAATTAATACCATTATTTAATCTAAACTGGTAAAATATTAACATTTTGACACATAACAATAATTTTTAATGGTGGTTATTTTGAATAAGTACTTTAGTTTTGAATAGTTAATATGCTACAAATTTTCTACGTTTTGTTATAATTTTTAGATACTTTGTTGATTAAAGTGATGTATTCTTTATTGACTCTATATTATTTATTCATTATTTAAAGATAAATATTCGCCATAACCTATTTGTCACACATAATAATAAAAAACACTGAAATGTTTTAACATTTTACCAATTTAAATTAAATAATGGTATTAATTAAAATTAAGTCCCATTTTAATTTTTTCTACTTAGAGCTCTCGCAATTGACATAATTTCAGAATTCAAATTCAAAATTTCAAATACCGAAAATTGAAAGTATACCACTAAATTTAGTTTTTTATCATCTTTTCAAATGCAGAATCCATTTAAAAAAATAATATACAGGGTGTTTTTTGGGTCGGAATATTTTTACAATATTTTTTAAACCGGACCTGGATTATTTATAATTTCAAATAAAATAGTTGATTGGACACCTAAAAGAATATTCGCGTGTTAAATATAAAATAAATATACAGTGCGGTTGACAAGTTGTAAGCTGTATTTCAATTTTTTTCTACTTAGAGCTCTCGAAATTTACATAATTTCAGAATTCAAATTCAAAATTTGACCAGAAAAATCACTTTGCCGAAAATTCAAAGTATACCACCAAATTTAGTTTTTCATCCACTTTTCAACTGAAAAATCCATTAAAAAAAATATAATGTACAGGGTGTTGTTTTTGGGTCGGGGCAACCCCCTTATAACTTATGGGTATGAAAAATAGATAAAAAGCTGTTTTTAGTCCTACAGAATATACGTGTAAAATTTTATAAAAATCGATCAGGCCGTTTCGGAGGAGTATGGTAACTAACACTGTTACAGGAGAATTTTATGTATATAGAAGTACCTGTGAATTAAATAATAAAAGTGGCTAACTTTGACCATAATTAACATAGGCGAATAGTTTTTTTTTCTACGAGCGTGCAAAAATGTATACTTTTCCGCACGCGTTTTAGTTTAGAAAGTTTTACTTTTCGCATTACTTTTCCGCACTGAATTTAGATATTTTAATGTGGCCTTAAAATAATTATAATACATGCAATAAACTAATATTTAGATATTATTTACTAATTTTTTTCAAATGTACCTTATTGTGTTCATGTTTTAATGAAATTAGCGCGACAATTCGATGAAATAAAATTATTTTGACATGGTCGTCATGGAAACCAAGATCGTCGTCATGCTAACCAATTTTATTGAAAGTTTGGTTTTGACAACCTTGTCAAAGATTTAATTTGTGTATATATGTTCATATTAATTCAATTAATTGATTAAGATTTGGTAATTTTTTAAACGCTCGTAGAAAAAATATTGTTCCTAACTCTTGCGGAAAGTCTCTTTTCCGCACTCGACTGCTTGCCGCAAACTGCAATTGCGTGCGGAAAAGTATGACTTTCCGCACTTGTCAGGAAAATAACTATTTCCAAAATTGGTGTAAAAATACAAGCTTTAGAATTCCCTAAGTAGATTTACTCTACAGTCAATATTAACAAAGCTATTCAAATTGTTTATAAGCCGAAAATGACTCTAGGTACTTTAGAAAAATGTTTTCGAAATGATGAAAATTACTTTTTATTGATTTTTTAAACGTTTTGAAAATATAAGTATTCTTCTTTCATGTGGTTTCCACATAATTGCTGTACCATTATTATTTTCTGAACAAGAACATTGCAAAGAAAATGCTCTTTTGGATAAACAAATTGAAAAACATTTAAACTAATTGACGAATTGTCTTGAAATTTTTGGTGCATTATATGCATTGGTTGACTCAACTTTTCATGCAATATAAAAGTCGTAAGTTTATTTTCGCAAAAGTTCTAGCAAATTTTTATTTTCGAAATTTTAATCTTATTTTGCAATTAGCGAATCAACAAATAGTCGTACCAAAATTCAAAGACTGCCATTTTAAACCGTTGCTCATCTACTAAAAGGATACTCTAAATAATATATTTACTTACTCCATTTTTACCTGTAGCGATATAAACGAATAAACTGCCATTTTTGATCCTTATTTGTTAATAACTAAAATTCTCGTCCGAACTGTGACGGGCATTTATAATGTTTTAGGTACATAGTACCCAAAACATTCATTTGCAAGCTGACTGCTCCAGTGTCCAGACAAAAACCTTATTTATCTGGACTACAAGGGAAAATCCAGGGCAAGAGAATTGTAGGAAGGAGAAGAACCTCATGGTTGCGTAACTTGAGGGAATGGTACGGATGCACATCAACCGAACTATTCTGAGCAGCAGCATCGAAGATCAGAATAGCCGTGATGATTGCCAACCTCCGTCGCGGAGATGGCACGTAAAGAAGAGGAAGTGAATTTTAAGATATATTTTAACACTTTTGGGTTGATAAGTTTAATTACGGCTTATTTCCAATGATTGGACAATTATTGTCAGTGATTTTTAATTTAGTTTCTGACACCAAAAATATAATTAAATATAAGAAATCAAGTAAAGGTATCTTGGCGTAACAGAATGGACAATACGAGTATAACAAATTATATGGTCATACTTTAATAAGCTAATACAATGAACAAAAATAACTACACCTACACAAACGTAAATCAACTGTAAAAGTCTAAAAAAAATTTACCTTTAAAGGGAGACTTTTTCCCATAAGATTTTAATTGTAATTATGGAGAACAGAGTGGTATTGGTTTTATGTATTATAGTTTCATATTGTTCAAAAGGTAAATTTTTAACTTTTAAACTTACACAGTGCATAGTTATACATAGAAAGTAGTTTTTCGATATCTCAGAACTTTTTTATTCAGAGTTTCATTTTAATCCAATTTTTTCCAATGCATTTTTATTTTCCTTGAGTCTTGTGAATGAGATAACTCTATTTTTTTTTTCTGTTTTGTGTATTTTGTTATCAATCTTATCTTTATATTTTTCTATCTATATCTACTTCTATCACAGAGCTATTTTTATGATTGCAGCCTGTTTCCATTTTTTTCCATTCTTTTTCTACAGGTTCCTCAACATTTCCCCCCGTGCTTTAGGTACTGTCCCATGCCATACGTTTACAATGAGTGTCCTGCAATATTTTTAATGTCATCGCTCCATTGGATTTGGGGTTTTCCTCGTTTTATAAGGTTTTATAACTTTCTATTTCTCTGTTACATACACCATCCTTGAGATGTTCGTTATGTTCAGCCCTCTTCTATTTCATTGAAGCTACTTGTGCGATAACGTCTTGTACTTTTGTTCCCTCTCTAATTGATAAAGTAGTTTAATGTTCCCAGCATTTGTCGCTCCATGACACTTTGAGGTTTCCTCAACGTTTCCAAATTTGATTTGGTAAATATTTATGTCTGAGCTCCATATATTACATAAGAGCAGTTTGCCCAAGAGCATCCCAAGGCAGTTCATAACATGTTTTATGGAACTTCCCTGCACTGTTATTATCGGTGTGTCATCTTTGTTTGACATGAGTTTCGTTGTGTCGAGATTGATTTTAAGTCTTTTTTACAAATTCCACGAGGAAAATAAAATTCCTGTAGTTCTCTGTGCACCATAAATCACAAAAATACGAAATCCTTTGTAAAAGGTATATTTAAAATTCCCTAAATAAGGGTTACATTAAATCACAGAACATTTTCTGATTAAAAAATCCATCATCATGTGTTACTAAAAGCCAAAAAATAGCATGCCTGAGCCACCAAAATATTTTGGGTAAAAACCCTTTACATGTTGACAGTTGTTATGTTATCAGGCCCTCCGAGAGGGGGGTACAGCCGGTACATTTTACCGGAGCTCGGCGATATAAGAGGCCCGGCGTCGACCAGACCAAAGATGTAATTTTTCCCGTTTTTTTTTGCTCTTCACTTTATGTGCATAATGCGTTTAATTATTACTTTGCTATATTTAATATGACCTTTACCTATATTTTGGAATATATTTTATTGTTTTATTCTAAAAACGGAGCAAGAAGCCCGCGAGATTTTTTGATGATTTGCCTGGGCCTAATAGCGGCGCGACTGATAATTTTGACTTCGACGAAATATTTCGCTGTGAAATATGTGATATTTCACAGCATTTTATGGACATTCCGAGATGAAGATGACGACAATATTGAGAAAAAATTGATACATTACGCGAGTTTCCTAAAGAAGACATCAGTGAAGAATTAGGTCAAATTGTTCATTTAAGACAGATTTGATATACAAGGATTATTTCATTCATAGGAGATTCTGACCAATAGAAAGTTACTGAAATCTAAATTAAATTGATAATTTTTGATAATTTCCCGTCGTCAAGTATATTACGTCAGATGCCCTTCGTTGCTACGAAAAAATACATTCAGTAACATTAATGACAATTAATGTTTTAAAAATTATAAAAGTGATGACTTTCAACCGTAAAATATTTATAACAACTGTGTGTTTAATTGTACTAATTTTGTACTTACATAAATAAATTACAATAAAATTTTGGTTTTGAAGAGTTTTATTCATGAAATAATCGCAACAAATTGCACTCGATCTCTAAAGTTAATATAGAATTTTAGAGCTCTTGTGCAATTACTACTGAAAATATTGGTGAATCTCAATTTTCTCTGATAAATTTACTTAATAACATTAAACATCTCAAATTGGAATAATTATTTCCTAACGTCGTGATTACCTACATTAAGAATATTTTGCACATTACCGGTGACAGTTGTTGAAAAGGAAAAATCCTTTAACTGGCCTTGCAACTTTTTGTATTACTATATTGAGGATGATTTGGTAAAATCATTCGATTTTTCGAAAATTATAGACATCTTTGCCAATCCAAAAACTCGGAAACGCCTATATTATCAAAATTTTCATTATCATAAAAATAAAAATTTTAATAAAATGTAGATTTGAAATGTTTCTTATTATTTATTATTGATAATTTTTTTCTATAAAAATTAAAATCAATTTTTTCGCTCTTCACTTTTTGCCGAGGGCCCGCTCTTCATTCCTTACCGGGGCCCGCTCATCCCTCTCGGCGGCTCTGTAATTACTATTTATAGTATATATGTATATATGGAATTTGATGATTAAAACTTTAAAACTTCACATATTGAAATTCAATGGCCAACTGCCAAATAATTGGCTTGGTCGTCGTCGAAATATTGGTTTTTTTAAAAACCAAAATTATTCAACGCGGAGTCAAACCCGGAAAACCACAGAAAGCACATATAACTCTAGTGGAAGCTTCAAGTGTAACATAAGTGTGTGTGTGTGTGTGTGTGTGTGTGTGTGTGTGTGTGTGTGTGTGTGTGTGTGTGTGTGTGTGTGTGTGTGTGTGTGTGTGTGTGTGTGTGTGTGTGTGTGTGTGTGTGTGTGTGTGTGTGTGTGTGTGTGTGTGTGTGTGTGTGTGTGTGTGTGTGTGTGTGTGTGTGTGTGTGTGTGTGTGTGTGTGTGTGTGTGTGTGTGTGTGTGTGTGTGTGTGTGTGTGTGTGTGTGTGTGTGTGTGTGTGTGTGTGTGTGTGTGTGTGTGTGTGTGTGTGTGTGTGTGTGTGTGTGTGTGTGTGTGTGTGTGTGTGTGTGTGTGTGTGTGTGTGTGTGTGTGTGTGTGTGTGTGTGTGTGTGTGTGTGTGTGTGTGTGTGTGTGTGTGTGTGTGTGTGTGTGTGTGTGTGTGTGTGTGTGTGTGTGTGTGTGTGTGTGTGTGTGTGTGTGTGTGTGTGTGTGTGTGTGTGTGTGTGTGTGTGTGTGTGTGTGTGTGTGTGTGTGTGTGTGTGTGTGTGTGTGTGTGTGTGTGTGTGTGTGTGTGTGTGTGTGTGTGTGTGTGTGTGTGTGTGTGTGTGTGTGTGTGTGTGTGTGTGTGTGTGTGTGTGTGTGTGTGTGTGTGTGTGTGTGTGTGTGTGTGTGTGTGTGTGTGTGTGTGTGTGTGTGTGTGTGTGTGTGTGTGTGTGTGTGTGTGTGTGTGTGTGTGTGTGTGTGTGTGTGTGTGTGTGTGTGTGTGTGTGTGTGTGTGTGTGTGTGTGTGTGTGTGTGTGTGTGTGTGTGTGTGTGTGTGTGTGTGTGTGTGTGTGTGTGTGTGTGTGTGTGTGTGTGTGTGTGTGTGTGTGTGTGTGTGTGTGTGTGTGTGTGTGTGTGTGTGTGTGTGTGTGTGTGTGTGTGTGTGTGTGTGTGTGTGTGTGTGTGTGTGTGTGTGTGTGTGTGTGTGTGTGTGTGTGTGTGTGTGTGTGTGTGTGTGTGTGTGTGTGTGTGTGTGTGTGTGTGTGTGTGTGTGTGTGTGTGTGTGTGTGTGTGTGTGTGTGTGTGTGTGTGTGTGTGTGTGTGTGTGTGTGTGTGTGTGTGTGTGTGTGTGTGTGTGTGTGTGTGTGTGTGTGTGTGTGTGTGTGTGTGTGTGTGTGTGTGTGTGTGTGTGTGTGTGTGTGTGTGTGTGTGTGTGTGTGTGTGTGTGTGTGTGTGTGTGTGTGTGTGTGTGTGTGTGTGTGTGTGTGTGTGTGTGTGTGTGTGTGTGTGTGTGTGTGTGTGTGTGTGTGTGTGTGTGTGTGTGTGTGTGTGTGTGTGTGTGTGTGTGTGTGTGTGTGTGTGTGTGTGTGTGTGTGTGTGTGTGTGTGTGTGTGTGTGTGTGTGTGTGTGTGTGTGTGTGTGTGTGTGTGTGTGTATGCTTGTGTGTATGTGTGTGTATGTGTGTTTGTATTATTCTTGTGTTTACTCTATAGCGTTTGTTTTAGCATAAAAATATTTTTTATTTCAGTTTCATTGGCAAAATGTAGCAATGGTGATACAACTGCCCCTTATCCTGGAGACTGTACAAAGTTCTATATGTGCCCTGGAAACTTTGTAATTTCCTGCGTAGGTGGTACTCACTATAATCCAGAAAAACGTTACTGTGATTGGCCTAGCAATGCCGGTTGTCAAACAAATGACCAACCAATACCATCTGAAAAATCTGCTGAGCAATCTGTGAAACCTTCAGAACCACCTGTGACTCCTACTGAGACACCCTCAAATCCACAGAATTTATCTGTTAATTCTCGAGACCCATCTCTGAGACCACCTAGTTCAAATGAATCTCCAGAATTACCTGTGAGACATTTAAGTCCATCTGTAAACCTTGCTGAGACACCTTTAAATCCACAGAATCCATCTGTTTATTCTCGAGATCCAACACTGAGACCACCTGGTTCAAATGACTCTCCAGAATCACCTGTGAAACCTCCAAGTCCACCTGTAAACCTCTCACATACACCTTTAAATCCACAGAAGCCATTTTTTAATTCTCGAGACCCAACTCTGAGACCACCTGGTTCAAATGAATCACCAGAATTGCATGTGAGACCTCCAAGCCGACCTGTAAATCCTCCTGAGGCACATTTAAATCCACCGAATCCATCTGGTAATTCTCGAGACCCAACTCTAAGACCACCTGGTTCAAATGAATCTCCAGAATCACCTGTGAGACATCCAAGCCCACCTGTAAACCCTCCTGAGGCACCTTTAAATCCACCGAATCCATCTGGTAATTCTCGAGACCCAACTCTAAGACCACCTGGTTCAAATGACTCTCCAGAATTACCTCTGAGACATCCAAGTCTATCTGTAAACTCTGCTGAGACACCTTTAAATCCACAGAATCCATCTGTTTATTCTCGAGATCCAACACTGAGACCACCTGGTTCAAATGAATCTCCAGTATCACCTGTGAAACCTCTAAGTCCACCTGTAAACCTCCCACATACACCTTTAAATCCACAGGAGCCATTTGTTAATTCTCGAGACCCAACTCTGAGACCACCTGGTTCAAATGAATCACCAGAATTGCATGTGAGACCTCCAAGCCGACCTGTAAACCCTCCTGAGGCATATTTAAATCCACCGAATCCATCTGGTAATTCTCGAGACCCAACTCTAAGACCACCTGGTTCAAATGAATCTCCAGAATCACCTGTGAGACATCCAAGCCCACCTGTAAACCCTCCTGAGGTACCGTTAAATCCACTGAATCCATCTGGTAATTCTCGAGACCCAACTCTAAGACCACCTGGTTCAAATGAATCTCCAGAATTACCTTTGAGACATCCAAGTCTATCTGTAAACCCTGCTGAGGCACCTTTAAATCCACAGAATCCATCTGTTTATTCTCGAGATCCAACACTGAGACCACCTGGTTCAAATGAATCTCCAGAATCACGTGTGAAACCTCTAAGTCCACCTGTAAACCTGCCACATACACCTTTAAATCCACAGAATCCATTTGTTAATTCTCGAGACCCAACTCTGAGACCACCTGGTTCAAATGAATCACCAGAATTGCATGTGAGACCTCCAAGCCGACCTGTAAACCCTCCTGAGGCATATTTAAATCCACCGAATCCATCTGGTAATTCTCGAGACCCAACTCTAAGACCACCTGGTTCAAATGAATCTCCAGAATCACCTGTGAGACATCCAAGCCCACCTGTAAACCCTCCTGAGATACCTTTAAATCCACCGAATCCATCTGGTAATTCTCGAGACCCAACTCTAAGACCACCTGGTTCAAATGAATCTCCAGAATCACCTGTGAGACCTCCAAGCCCACCTGTAAACCCCCCTGAGAAACCTTTAAATCCACATACTCCATTTGATAATTCCCAAGACCCGCCTCTGAGACCACCTGGCGCAGATGAACTTGATGTCCAACCTTTAGAAGTTGATGAACTAGTGTACTTACCTATTCGAGCTGTGAGAGCTTCGAAACTTCCTGTAAGACTTCTGGATCCTTTTGAACCAAATGCGCAGTTTTTATTTGCGTAAACTTCCAGGACTAGAAGATAACTGTGAAACATTTAAATTTTAACAATAATGTATTTAACAATAAAAACTTACTAACAAGAGAACAAAATAATTGCATCTCCTAAAAACCAAATATCCTGATACCTAACTAAGATAGTGAGCTAGAAGAGGAAAACCGAAATGTATATAATTCTTTTTCTTCTTCGTGCTACTAGGATTACTCCTGTTTGTCTGCCTTTTATTCCGTTTCAGTTGTTGTTGAATGTACATTGTCTTTCCACCTTTTCGGCGGCCTTCCGGCAGTTCCAACGGGTCTTCTGCTATACGGTTTGTTGTTTTTACATATGTTCGCTAATCTATCTGGTTCCATTCGGTTTACATGTTCGTTTCAGTTCTTCTTTCTTGTTTTTATCCACCTGTTAATATTTTGAATTTTACATCGTTCTCGTATACTTCTGTTGCTTTTTCTGTCTCTTAATGATATGCCCGCTGTTGATCTTAATACTTTCATTTCAATATTGTTGATTTGTTGTTTCGTCTTTCTTGTATCAGTACTTGGCTCTCCCGCATATAGAGTATGTCCCTGTAAGCTGTATCCATATGGAAAACTTTGTTTTTATTAATTTTACGAAAAAAGTTATTCTTCATAAAAAGCTCTGCATGGTCCAAAACCTAGGATTTAACCATCAAATATCAAATTTTTTGAATATTATACGAGGTATGTCAAAAAGTTTGAATTTCACTCAAGAGTAAAGTAGCTTTATTTTTCACAATATTGAAAATTGCTATTATTAAAAGTTGTTTGGAATTAAAAACTATATTTTAATATGCAATTACATCCTTCTAATTGAATTTTTTTTTAATTATGAATATCATTATTTTAAGTTATTTCAATTCTGATAACCCTTTTATTATTAATTTTACGAAAAAAAGTTATTCTTAAGGTGATACAGTAGCTATCAACAGGTAGCCAAAACGCGTTCCAAGATTGCGGCTGTAATTTTGAATATTTTTCGAGATATTTGGCACACGTATTCGTCATATAATAAATAGGGAGCGGATTTATATGCGATCAATTTTGATGAAATATGCGCATATATATGCGGTAAAAAATTACGAAATATGCGCAAGATATGCACAAAAATTCAAAAAATGCTCATTTCGAGAAACCACAAATTTTCTGTTCTATTCTATTCTAGGGGGTTCTTTTATAGGGGGCGGCAATCTTATTTATTATCTTTCAAATAAAATCATTTTTTTATATATGCAATTTATTCACAGTTTTTACAAAAACTGCTACCAATAGTTACCTATTTAAAATAAAACAACAATACCACTATAAATATATCTTCGATTATATAATTCACTACAATGTGTTTTTCCAAATTCTTTACGAGGAAACATATTCTTTGATCAGATAATATATTTTTATAACTTGAAAAACTCCTTTCAACATCAATAGAAGTAATTGGGGCGTCTTTAAAACAACTTGTTAATTTCCGTTAGAAAATCGTAAAACTATGCTTAAAGGTGTAAATTCTCTTAACAATAGAGGATTTAAAAGAATCACCAGAATTAAAGGTACCTACTAAATATAAAAGTACAATAATTTTATAACGGCGTACTATAAGCACAATAAGTACTTTATTTCTAAGAAAAAATGAAAGGCAGTGAATGAGCCGTCACTCTTCAGGTAGTACTCGAATTAATAGATACGACAACCTGTGCGGGGAAATATTTTGTGTCGAATTAAAAAATTTTTTTTGGACTTTAAATGTTTTTAAATAGGCACAAAATATGCATGTTTTTTTAAAAATATGCAAAATTTAGTAAATTTCTCAAATATGCGAAATATGCATGCAATATGCATTTAGCATAAAATCCGCTCCCTAATAATAAAGAATGTCGGTACAGAGCCCAATTTGAAAAAGGTATTAATATGTGGAAATTACTCTGTAATGAAATACAATATTAAAAAGACGAGCCTGTACCGCCATTAAGAAGAACAAAAAAATACACTTTCTTCAAATAATCTTTTTTATCCGATGCCTAGATTTTGTGTCATTTTGGAACTACTAATGAAATAAAAAATTTTATTAGTTCCAAAATGACACAAAATCTAGGCATCGGTTAAAAAAGTTTATTTGAAGAAAGTGTATTTTTTTGTTCTTCTTAAGCGATACAGGCTCGTTTTTTTAATATTGTATTTAATTACAGAGTAATTTCCACATGTTAATAAATTTTGCAAATTGGGCTCTGTACCGCCATTCTTTATTATATTACGAATACGTGTGCCAAATATCTCGAAAAAATATTCAAAACTACAGCCGCAATCTTGGAACGCGTTTTCGCTACCTGTTGATCGCTACCGTTTCCTCTTAATAAAAAGTTCTGGATGGTCTAACACCTAAAAAATACAACCACCTTATATCAACTTTTATCAATTTTATACGAGGTATGTCAAAAAAGGTAAATTTAGATCAAAAGTAAAGTACCTTTATAGAGATATTTCAATTAGAAGGATGTAATTGCATACTAGAATATAGTTTTTAATTTCAAACAACTTTTCATAATATCAGTTTTCAATATTGTGAAAAATAAGGCTACTTTACTCTTGAGTGAAATTCAAACTTTTTGACATACCTCGTATAATATTCAAAAAATTTTATATTTGATGGTTAAACCGTAGGTTTTGAACCACGCAGAGCTTTTTATGAAGAATAATTTTTTTCGTAAAATTAATAATAAAAAAGTTTTCTATATGGATACAACTTACAGGGACATACTGTATATAATTCATAAAAATTAACTAAACCGTTCAAACGTATTCAAGAAGAGTAGCTAACTGAGCTAATACTCGCAGTCACAGCTAGCAGAGTCAAGATGGGATATCAAGGCCCTTCCATTGTAAAACTGGACAAGATAGAGAAGCTATCGTGTCTTCTATTTTATCTTACGCTAAAAACAGTAATTCTAGATTATCTGTGTGACACGAATAGTACAATCTTTAATAAACCTGTACAAGTGGTTGGATATGCAAAATCGCTAGGTCCATAAATGCTTTGACTGAATCATTTTCGTTATTAAAGGTAAGTTCACTAAAAGTTCAACTTAAAAAATTGCTCAAGAAAGAAAATATATGTGAGCTCCTTTAAAACAAATAATCAGATACCTATACCTAGACCAATAATCGATTATAATATGTAATCTGTATGGATGAACACACCACCCATGATCTTGAACATACTTGCGAGGATACCATCATGTACCATGCGTGTCAGATTTCATACATAATGTCAAGGGTTTCTGTACGTGATAGTAATAGACCTGGATCCCGCGTAAGAAAGAAAAGTTGATTAATAGCAAGCTGAAAATTTGTTAATAGCTTAACGGTGTCTAGTCGGACAAACATTGATGCACGGGAACACTGGAACAGGGGAAGTTTTAACGGTGGAGCATGATAAATGTGTGGTCCTGACAAGTTTATGATGGTGAAAAATAGCAAGTTGTTTTTAAATTTAGTCAATAGCCAACGTTATATAATATATAAAAAAAATGTTTGTCCGACAAAAATGTTGGGCATTTTAACGAGTCCGACACGTAGAATATGTCACATCACAGGAATTATGTTGGTGATGAATAGCAGTCTGATTTTTGCATGAGAGTTTAATGAAAGGTTAAAAAAGCAATTGGAAATTCTGTCGGACCAAATTAATGGGAAATTTTCCTAGTCGGACATTCTAAACATGTAAGATATAGACAAAAATGTTGGTGATAAATAGCAAGCTAATTTTGATTTGTTTATGTACAAATTATATTTTGTAATGCAAAAAGTTATATGTCGGACAAAAAGTTTGGGCAAATCGAAGGAAATAAATAAAAAACATTTTTTCAGAATGACTTAGTCACATATTGATAAAGCTATTTTAGTTGTATATTATTATTTATATTCACAAATTTGCATGTGCATATATATAAATGCACACTCCAAAAACAGTGAGGTAAGTATCAATGCATGTATATATTGCAAAACAATTATTTTTTTGGGTGAGTTTGTTCTTGATATTCCCAAAATGACAATAAAAATATCAAAGAACATGTGAAAGCAATCTCTTAGGGTTTTCTAATTAGGCGCATCAGAAATTACGGAAAATTTCTTACAAAAAACGTTGTATACATTTTTTTCCATACTCAAATCTTAACCCTGTAAACGACATTGAAAAATGTGAAGGGTCTAAAACTTCGGTGCTTATAAGAATACACGTAAATATGACACATTATGCTTAGAAGTATGTATTAGAAGGCTGCATTTGTCAGTGTGACACTTTGTGCTATACAAAGTAGTATTTGAAAGTACATGGTCTCTGAGTTTCTGTTTGCCCTGTGTGTTGGAAGTTAAAATTTATATTAACTATGGAATGTTTTTGTGTCTATTTTTTAGTGTCAACAGTTTAAATTTTAAGTCGCCAAATCAAAAGTGAAACCATTCAACGGAACATTTTTGAGTAATTTTCGAACATTTTACAAAGTTAGTAAAATACTTGTATGGTATTATAATATCACCCTGTACAAAAGATGTTTAAAACTCATTCAAAGTCATTAATCCATGTAGTATCTGTTCTTGTATCAATAACCGCAAGTAACATTGAATTGTCATGTTTTGTTATTATTTAAATGTGTATATAAACATTAACTCGGTCGAGAAAGAGCATTATGATTATCAATGTAGTTGGAAGGTATTCACGTATAGGATAGGTCAAGTTAATATTGTAAACAACTTATGTAGTGAATCATCGGCTTCGAATTAAATATAATGTTATCGGAAAACCTGAGTTTTAATTAATTGGGACCAGAAGGCATAACATCACACTATTTAATACATGGCGATCCTGCAGACTAGAGGAGGTCTTCTGAAAGGAGCAGAGATGGCGGCACCAGCTTGGAAACGAAGACGGCGAAAACTGACCAGGACCCAGGAGGAATACAGGAACCGAACCCAGTGAAAAGACAAAGTGGAAATAAAATGTAAGTAAGAATGTCTATCTTTATTAAAAATGCTTCCCTCGTTTTTATATTATTATTGAAAATTGAATATTTATCTTTGCTGATTGTTGAATAATTTATGAAGTATCGATTTTTTTTTAAGAATATCTATGAATTTTGAAACATGAAGTGATTTTTTGAATTGAATATTTTTATCAAAGTTTATTATATATGCTATTATTGAATTTTGAATTTTATCGAATTTATTTGAAAAATCTCTATCCGATTTCTATTTCTAGTACGGTTATTTTTGAATATTTTGTGGAATATCGAATTTTTCCAAAAATTTCTATCGAATTTTGAGATTTGAACTGATTTTGAATATTTTTATCTAACTTTTGCATATGCTATTTTTGAATTTTTATTGATTTTTTTTTCGAATATGTATACTATTATTGAATTTTTATTAGCCATTTGTTTTTATTATTGATATTTATTGAGTATATTTAGTACATTTTCATCGATTTCGTGTTAAATTTGGTATGATATGAACCTGAATTAATAATTTTGTGTGATAAATGATATATAAATGATTTTTTTTAATAAATAATGATTAGTCATGACATACGTTGATATAAGAGCTTTAAGACAAACAGTGCTATAAGCAAAAGATATATTTTTAACGAACCGACCTGATGAGTCGAGATAAGGAATTTGGAGAAGAAATATATAGATAGAACTAACAATATTATAAGCTAAATATTATGAGGCAACTAGAGACAATAAGAAACCCACTGCTCTTGTCAAATTAGGAAGGTACTAATGATTTATAGAAGCTTGAACGCTTATTAGAGACCCACTCTGTGTTTTGAAGGGTACCTATTTTATTCATGATTATTCGTGAATAAACAACGGCCTCAAAGCAAGGGATTGAGGTTGTGATATTTTTAGAAGAATTTGAACCGCATAAAATACCTATTTCGTGTTTTGAGTTAACTATACCACCTTAATGGTGCGTACAGATCAGGGCGAAAATTCGGGTTAATATTGGCGGAGAACTAAGACATCCGAGTGAAACCTCTTTTATTAAGGTAAAACGAAGGTATCGGAGCTAGTATATGAAGTGATGATTATGATGTAATATGAAATGATATATGAGATAAATGATATATGATTGTTATATGAAATATGTATATGAAGATGAATTATGTACACTGTAGAAATGTTATTATGTGGAGAAAATGAAGAAATATAGTTGTAGTACCAGACAAGAAGAAGAAGAGAAAAAAAAGATAATTTTTTTATTAAAATATGTGGGAAAAATGAAAGAAGACACATAAAAATTGCAAGAAAAGAAGCAAAATTAAGAAGATACTAAGCAAATAAGTAGCTAATCATTGAATTATGTTTAAGAATTAAAGTTGTAAATTTTTGTTTTCTCTAAAGTAACGTAAATTATAAATAACTTATTTTTAAATGTAGATAATGAATTCAGGTTAAATTTTCGCGGAAAATGGAAGTATTTGAATTAAGGATAGACAATATCTTACAATAAGTGTTAGTAGATAGTAAGCAAAGGGACACAAAAAGTGAAGTTCTTAGAGAGATTAAATCTTTATTATAGGTACAATATTTTAAAGTTAGTAAGGCGTATATAAATAAATCAAAATAAGACTGAAATAATAAGATGAAATAGTAAAGTAACGTTAAATTCTTTTTTTTATATACCATTTAATAGAGGTTTATGTAATATTTAGCTTAGCTTAGGAAGTATTAAATTCGAGATTTTATTACAATTAGATTAGTTACGGCTTATAGGCACTAAAAGACTATTTAAAAGTAAGGATCAATTTCATTCACTGTGGACACTGTTTTGATGAAGTGAATTAGTGAACGAAAAAAAAGGACGAAAAGACACGACGTGAAAGTACGTGAACTAGTAATAGGTTATAAAATACCAGTTTAGTATAGGGAAAATATGAACTTTTGTGTAAAATAGGAAAAAGAATATACATATTTAGGGAAAATTGATTGATCTGAAACGTACCATGTTACAGTTAGTTAGGATAGTTAGGAAATTTAATTTTTGAAAATAGTATTAGGTAACCATAAACATTTTTGTAAAAGGGAAAGAGGAGCATCACATTTTAAAAATATGTAATTTTAACAAAACGGGGAGGTATGGTATTATAATATCACCCTGTACAAAAGATGTTTAAAACTCATTCAAAGTCATTAATCCATGTAGTATCTGTTCTTGTATCAATAACCGCAAGTAACATTGAATTGTCATGTTTTGTTATTATTTAAATGTGTATATAAACGTTAACTCGGTCGAGAAAGAGCATTATGATTATCGATGTAGTTGGAAGGTATTCACGTATAGGATAGGTCAAGTTAATATTGTAAACAACTTATGTAGTGAATCATCGGCTTCGAATTAAATATAATGTTATCGGAAAACCTGAGTTTTAATTAATTGGGACCAGAAGGCATAACACCACACTATTTAATACACTTAGTTATCAATTCAATGAGGTTCAGTTGCCAGATAATTGTGAAAATTCTATTGAATATCATTCTTCGTGCTATAATGCTTTGCTTGATTGAAAAAGGGTACCTAAATAAATTATTACTAAAATTGTATAACGTAATTTTTCTCAACTTTCTACACATGAAATATTAATGTAATTAATATGTCACATGGCTAGAAATAATTTGATGCCAAAATAAATCGATTAGTTTAAATTTGAAGTTACGATTGCAATTTATTATGAATTATTGTCAAAAGTGACAGTTTTTCTTAAATGGGAATGTATTCATAGACATAAGGGTAGACAGGGAATACAGTGCAAAAAGTCGATAGGTGTTCTATCTATCTCTTTTAACCAAGCGATCCCGCGCATGTGGCAGACAAAGATAGCTAGATCACTCAATCCATAATATAATTTGCCTGATCTACTAAAAAAGAATTACAGTGACGTATCTAAATGATGTTGAGATAAATCGAAAAATATCGATTGTAATTGATTGCAGGTACTTTTGACATAGAATAATCACCCCTTATTGAAATTTCAAAAATTATTTTTTTAAATTGTCCGACTACAAAATCTACCCCTTATTTTTTTCCGACACAGTCATTCTTGGTAAGGAATAATTTACTTAATTAAATTTCGTCTTTGTCGGAAAGCTATTTATCACCAGCATTTTTGTCTATATCTTCATCATCATCATCATCAACCCGTACGCGTCCACTGCTGGATATAGGTCTCCCTCAGCTCTTTCCATCTTTCTCTGTTTTGTGCGGCTTGCATCCAGTTGCCGACAATACGTTTCAGATCGTCAGTCCATCTGGTTGGTGGTCGTCCTCTGCTCCGTAGTGCTTCTTCTCGTGGCCTCCACTCGACAATACGTTTTGTCCATCGGTTGTCTGACAATCTGGCGACGTGTCCTGCCCAATTCCACTTAAGCGACGCGATTCTTTCGACGGCGTCCGCTGTTTTTGTTCTACGACGTATTTCTTCCTTTGGGATTCGGTCCCTCAGGGAGACACCCAACATCTGGCGCTCCATAGCCCTTTGAGTTATGCGAATCTTGTTCACTACCTTTTTTGTGAGTGTTAATGTTTCCGTTCCATAAGTGAGTACAGGCAATACACACTGGTCAAAGATTTTCCTTTTCAGGCATATGGGTAAGTCCGATTTAAATGCATAGCTCAGTTTACCAAACGCTGCCCAGGCTAATCCTATGCGACGTGGGAGCTCGCACGTCTGGTTATCTCTTCCCAATCGAATTTTATGTCCCAAGTACTTATAAGATGCAGTCTGCTCAATATTCATTCCATCAAGAACAATATTACGATTTAACACCAGATTAGTCATTATTTGCGTCTTGTTGATGTTAATCTTTAGTCCGACCTCTAAGGAAGCGTGATATAACTTGTTCAACATTATTATTGCATCATCCATACGATCGGCTATAAGGACGATGTCATCTGCGAATCTCAAATGACTGAGCTTCTCTCCATTTATGTTGATACCATATTCGTTCAGATCTGCCTTCTTAAAACAGTGTTCCAAAAGGGTTGTGAACAGCTTTGGTGAGATGGTGTCTCCTTGCCGTACTCCTCGCTGTATACAGAATTTATTTGTTTGTTGATCAGATAGTCTTACGCTAGCCGTTGCGTTGTGGTAGATATATTTTATCATGTTAGTATAGCGATAATCTATTCGGCATTCTGTCAATGCTTTTAACATTTTCTGCTTGTTTATGGTATCGAACGCTTTCTCGTAGTCCACGAATATCAGTGCCAATGGTTTGTTGTATTCGGCAGACTTCTCGATCAAGTTTTTTATTACCAGTAAGTGGTCGTTAGTGCTGTATCCGGATCTGAAGCCAGCTTGTTCTCTAGGCTGATAGAAGTCTAACTTAGCCTCCAGTCTCTTTTTGATAATTTTTGTGAAAAGTTTATATATATGTGATAGCAGACTGATAGGACGGTAGTTTTTTAGATCTGTTATGTCACCTTTCTTGTGCAATAAAACAATGACTGCATTGTTCCATTGAGAAGGCGTTTTTCCTTGGTAAATGCATTCGGTGAAAAGTTTGGCCAAAACCTGGATAATTTTATTTCCACCTTGTTTGATTGCTTCGATCACTACTCCGTCATCGCCAGGGGATTTATTATCTTACCTGTCTAGATCTTACTTGTCTATATCTTACCTTGGGGTCTATATCTTACCTGTCTAGAATGTCCGACTACGAAAACTTCCCATTATATTTGTCGGACAGAACTTCCAATTGCTTTTATAACCTTTCATTAAACTCTCATGCAAAAATCAGATTGCTATTCATCACCAACACAATTCCTGTGATGTGACATGTTCTACATGTCGGACTCATCAAAATGCCCAACATTTTTGTCGGACAAACATTTTCTCATATATTACATAACGTTGGCCATCGAATAAACTTAAAAACAACTTGCTATTTTTCACAATCATAACTTGTCAGGACGACACGTTTATCATGCTCCACAGTTAAAACTTCCCCTGTTCCAGTGTTCCCATGCATCAAAGTTTGTCCGACTAGAAACCGTTAAGCTATTAACAAATTTTCAGCTTGCTATTAATCAACTTTTTTTTTCTTACGCGGGATCCAGGTCTATAAATCATCTTACGGTAAGGTTATCATCAGGTTGTATTACAGATGTCTAAAAGATTTAAATCATGTGTTCTAGAAAAATCATCAGCGATGACCGCCACGGTACCCGTAGCCTTACGATGCACAATAGTAAACTAAAAGGGACTTAAACGAACAATCCACCGAGACAATCGAGCTGACGGATTCTTCATATTGTGTAACCACGTAAGAGAAGAGTGATCACCAGGGCCGCGTTTAGGTCAGTTGACGCCCTAGGCAATTCTCTAGTAGCCGCCCTTTAAACATGTACCATTTTTGAGAAAAAAGCAGATTTTTTTATTTAAATATGAATACACTAAAAATGGATTTAAACTACGAAGTTTATATAAATACAACAGAAAAATTATCATTCCAGTTCGATTTCTTTCTTGATTTTCTTTGGAAAAATTATCTATAATGTCGTTATAATTTATCGCCTTTGTTACGTCACTTTCTATTGACAAAATCGACAAAATGCTAAGATATTTTCGAAAATGACCTTTCAGCAAGAATGCACAAATAAATGCGCAAACCAATGTCAAAATTAAGGAAAATATCATTCAATCCACTCTTCTTTAAATATTTAGATATATCATTTTTTTTATTTAGCTAATGCCTCGACAACTAATGGCCATTGGCATGGTCGGTACGGTGAATTTTTGCAGTTAGGTACCTAGTGCCATGTGTAGTGTGTGTGTTGAGTAAGTGTCTTGTTACTTTGCAAAGTCGACGTCATTGTCTTTGCAAAGAGACGCTAATTGTATCCGAACGTCTGCGGTCCCTCCGGTGAGTACCCACAAGGACAGAATCCCACAGTATCCCACAAGAACAGAAACTATTTTCATTTATTAATTTATAATAAACGAAAAATTCCTGACCCTGGTGAACTCACGACCATTCGGACCTTTTCATCCAAAGGTAGGCGCTCTTACCACTGAGCCACAAAGGAGGTTTAGATATATCAATTATTGGTGATTTTATTGTGGTATTCAAATGATCCTTTTAAGTGAATGCATTCATGTATGAATGATGTATCTAGGTCGTCTTTATAAATTTGTATCAGATTTTCAGCTTCTTTAATAATTTCTTCATTGTTTAATTTTGGCAAATCTATTATAGCACGAAGACATTGATAAATAAGTCGATAAGATTCCAGACGTCTACTCAGATCTCTTATCAGAGTGTCGATTTATAGAATGTGTGGATTTTCATCTCATCACTAGCTGAAAAGTTTGTTCGACGGCACCCTCGTCAAATCGAATTTTTATTTTTCTATTTGTTATTTCTTTATATGATTTATTTGGGCACAATTTTTTGGCTTCCACTTCATAAATGGCAAAATTATTTCTGATTGAGGTAAAGTAATTTGAAAGAGCTTCATACTATTTAACGACAGAACCCAGATCCATTGCAGGACTCTGGACATACTTAATGGATAGGTTCACTCTTTCTAAAATATGTTGCCAAATGACAGCTAATAATGTCATTTCAAAAGTGTCCATTTTTTCAAATATAGAAAGTGATTGATGTTTCTCAGCTGCAGTTTGACATTCGTCTTTGAGATATTAAAAAGGGCAGTTTTTATTTCGCTGCAGCCAGTGTATAACGCGTTAGTTGCGTCCGCCCTTGCGGACCATCTAGTTTCACTAAGAGATTTCACAACAGGTGATTTTAAGTTGTTAGTCAAAATTGTCCATCTCTATATGTGGAAGCCGAAAAACATGTATATAATTCTTGTAAAAAAATGAAAAAGGAAGTAGCGGTCAGACAGGATTCTGCTGCTAAAGATCCTACCAAACTGAGAGAATGTCCAGTGTACGTACTCAGCAAGTTTATTGTGATTTTTTTTTCTGGCCTGCAGTCCTGAATATTTGCCAAACATATTGGATGCGTTATCATATGACTGGCCGCGAAAATCACTTAAATCAATGGTACATTCCTCTAAAGTCGAAATCCCTGTCGATTCCAAAGCAGCAGATTTGTGACCTTAAGATGGAATATATTTGGAACATATTTAAAAATCTTTAAGTCGGCATATCATCACCACGTCACCAGAAACATACCGAACTAAAAATGCTAGGTGATCACCATGCGACACGTCTGGTGTCGAATCAACTATTTATAGTATGTTTCTTGCTTTAATTCGCCAACAATCGTTCTTCTTATTTTTCTTCCCATCTAAACTATTAGTTCCTCGCATATACTGTTTGACAGATAATTACAGTTCCCTTGACCAATATTTCCACATTTAGTAAGGTGCTCGCGTAAAAAAGGATCAAATTCTGATATAAGTACTAAGCAACCTAAAAAGTTACCGTTTTGAACTGATCCTATAACTGAATTATCTCCTCTAATGGCAAGTCCACTTGTGGCCAGTGTGCCAGTGTAATTACTGTTGCAACAACACGTTGCAAAACGTTGCGCCAGTATTGTACTTCGCTTCTGAATGTACTTGTTATGGAACAGTCTATTCTGTTTTTTAATTTACCTCGATTGGATTAACTCAAGATATTTGCCGTGTGGTCCTTTGAATCTTCATATTGTTTTAATCTGACGCCAGCATTCTTCTAGTCATTGAAACCTTGCGCCTGAAATAGACGGCAAGGAATAAAAAATACACTCTTTTTAGATGTAGAATAAAGTAGCCAATTCCTGAACTTCATTTCACCGTTCAACATTTTTCTTGAAAAATGATTCCTTGTTAGGGATCTGTTTATTTGTACATTTTGTACATTTGTTGTTAGGGATGTTTTCTAGAAATTAATGCCCACTTCTATTCCATTGATGGATATACTTAAATGTTATTCGATTTTAATATTTATATATCTACAAATATTTTTTGTAAAGTATTTTTGCCGCCCTTTCATAATTTCCGGCCTAGGCAACTGCCTATATTGCCTAATGGATAAAGCAGCCCTGGTGATCACTAATAACAGTAAAATATTTTCCCTCTAGATAACAGAAATGATTAAAATTTTTACTATTGGGTATGTAAATATTTTTAGTCCCCGTTCATTTAACGCCCATTTATTTTGTACACCCTGTATAAATAATTTTATTAATGAGGAAGACGAAAAGACCCAGATACAAAAATTACTGTAATAAACCAATTGATCATAATTGAAATAAAATAATAAACAATATATTAAATCTAAGTCTCTTCGTCAAAAGAAACTGCTTTCTGGTTATATACTGAATCTCTGGCTTTAACAATTTATAAGCACGGAGACGATGAATATAGAAGAAAGCAGAAAGGATAACAGTCACATATCTACTCTCTTTTCTTCTAGGAAAAGTGCCGAAAGACAGTTTCGAGTACTCAAAAATCTGAGTAAAAGTGAACAAGGGGGAAAGGTAGTTTTTGTTTCTATTTGATTCAGAGTTGGACCACCATCTCCAGATAGCTATTTCTGCATCTTATGCTTCATCGGTGGAGCTATGCAGTCAGAACTCTGAATTAAAAATCAACAAGCCGGCCTTTTAAGGGAAATCACCGCGATGCAGTAGATGGAGATGGTGGTCCAACTCTGAATCAAATAGAAACAAAAACAGCCTTTCTTCCTTGTTCATCTTTAATCAGATTTTTGTGTACTCGTAACTGTTTTTCGGCATTTTTCCTAGACAAAAAGTGAGTAGATACGTGACCGTTGTCCTTTCTGCTTTCTTCTATATTCGTCGTCTCCGTGCTTATAAATTGTTAAAGCCGGAGATTCAAGATGTAACCAGAAAGCAGTTTCTTTTGACGAAAAGTATTAGATTTAAAATATTGTTCATTATTTTATTTCAATTATTTTTAATTGGTTTATTACAGTAAACTTTGTATCTGGGTCTTTTTGTCTTCCTCATTTTACTAGATACTGCATCGCAGGCTTGTTGATTTTTGATTCAGAGTTGTGACTGCATAGCTCTACCGATGAAGCATGAGATGCAGAAATAGCTATCTGAAATTGGTGGTCCAACTCTGAATCAAATATAAACAAAAACTGCCTTTCCCCCCTAATTTTGTTAATGTTTATATTATGGAATAGGGAAATGAATAACCTTTCAAATGGGCTAGCATATGACCCCTATTCTCTTTTTAAAAAATCAACGATTACGTCATCACGTCCAAATGGATGACATCACTTCTTCTTCTTTAAGTGTTATCTCCGCGACGGAGGTCGGCAATCATCATAGCTATTCGGATTTTAGAGACGGCTGCTCTGACCAGTTCATTTGATGTACATCCGTACAATTCTCTCAGGTTGCTCAGTCACGATATTCTGCGTCTCCCCATGTTTCTTTTTCTTTGAATCTCTCCTTTCATAGCCAATTGGAGCAAGTTGGATCCCTCTCCACGTATAATATGTCCGAAATATTCCAATTTTCTTGTTTGGATGGTACTTATTTATGATTTCAATTTCTTTATTTATCTTTCTCAGAACCTCTTTGTTTGTGACGTGTTCTGTCCACGATATTTTCAGAATTTTTCTGTAGACTTCAAGGTCCAAGCTTCCATTCCATAAAACAAAGTCGAGAAAACGTAGCACCTAGCCAACCTATCTCTTAGCTCTAACTTCAGCTCCATTCTCTTGTGCAGAGCACTTTTCTCATTTTATTAAAATCTGCTCTAGCCTTTTCTATTCTGATTTTAATTTCCTGTGGAGTTGATCATTGTTCCAAGGTATGCATATTGGTCGACTCGTTCGATATTGGAACACTTTATGAAGAGATTCTCGTTAGGTATTTATTTGAGTTTTCGATATTCTCATAACTTTTGTGAAAATATCGAATGACGTCACTGCCAAAAAATCCTAATTTAAAAATAAAAATCGTCCATTCACGAAATATGAATTTATTCCAACCTTTACGTGCTCACTGTATAAAACAACCATCAGAACTATATCGTAATCGGGTCTACCCCAAAATCCCGACAGCCAAAATCCCGACAGCCACAATCCCGACATGTTTGATAAGTTTCTTTTTAAAATATAATTACATTTATTTCTTGTTTTTTGTTTATGGTCATCTGTTTTTTATTTTTTGTTATTAAACAAAAGTATTTACCATTTAATATGAACATTTTCTAAATAAAATTTCTAACATGGGTATATGAATTAAATTTTTTTTTGCCAATATATAGTCCAATAATATATGTATAATCAAATCCTGAATTGGACGGCGTTATGCAGAAAGCTACCAACCCTCAATAGTGGCAAACTGAGATAATCAAGTTTAAAGTTTTTATTGATTTAAAAAATCTGTAGGATATGTTGCTACTACTTTGTAACTTTTTTTTAACTGTGGATAAATATTTTGGTATTTACTACATGTTTAAATATTTTAATTGTAAATTAAAAAGAGAAATGGCAAATTTTTGTGGATTGGTAGGTTTCTGCATTTTGCAAACTGGGAAATTAATACCAACAATATTAAATAAAAACAACAGTAAAGTTAGAAAAATTATTTTTATTTACAGGAAAGTTAAGGATATGAATATTTAACGTATTGATTTAATAAATTTTAATCTGCTTCATCCACTTCAAAATCTAGATTGTACCCTTCAACATTGACATTGTAACCCTCAACGTCTTCAGTTACATTGGCACCCTGCAAATTTTGATAAAAAGTCAATGCATCAGCAGGAATAAGGTGCATCATTTCCTTTAAATTTTGTAATTTTGCCTCAGCGATAGGCTTTCCGTTAGGCCACAGTGGTATTAAATCGCTAAAGATTTCTTCGTTAGCAGTTCTACCTCGAGAAGATTTTTTGATAGAAATTTTTTGATACGGTTGCGAAAAATCGTGTTGTTGTATGATTAGCCGAAATGGGTCAGACTTTTCTATTTTGATTGAGCTAATCTTCAACCAATTAATTTTTTCTTTATCTTCGGTCACTTTGCGATTAGAAATTTTTTCTCAATGTTTATTACGCCTAAAAAATTTTCGACGTGCATTTGGGTTACTACCAATGGTCTCTGCTTTCTACAAGAACGCATTACCTCGATATATTCATTTGGGGTATATAATCTTTGCTGTCGTTTAAGTACCGACTCAATATTACTGAAATCAGTGTCGTTGGGCAAAAAACTGTGACCAAAACAGAAATATTTTACGGTAATGCTTTCTAGGTTTGTGCGTGTCCCATGCAAAATTGATTTAAGCATAAGTATTAATTTAATATTTCGATTTTGCCCACCGCAAGAATCACACCAAAGCGTAAGATGTTTGACTTCTGCAGTTAATTTAGTTATAACATGTTTTATAAGGCAAGAGCCTATTTCTTGGGCGCCCCTTCCAGCTGAATCTTCTACCCAAACGTAGCAGTATTCTCTATTTTCTTTAGCACTGTGTATTCCTGCATTATACACCCACAACTGACACTTATAAAATACGATGCCTGTAGGTATTCTGGGAAGCGGTAGGGTTTTTTCCAAGTCAAAACTTAAACACTTTTGATCTGTTTGTTCAGTCACTATCTTGAAATCATCTCTTCCCATTTTCTGTGCCTCCTCTGCAACTTGCAAATGCTTCGTATGTTCCTGCTTGAACTCTTCTTTTTTTTCTTCATCCTTTTCATTATCTATTTTCATTTTAAAAGTATCGCAAGCGTTGCAGGTGTCTTTTTTTAAAGGCTTTATTTTCAAATTAAATTTCATGTAGAATATGTTCTTGTATGAATGACATTAAGCTTACGGGATTGGTTTCTTCCTGCTTGTACATGTCATACATTTGTTGTAAAGTGATACCAAGTGGTAAATATTTCACCTCTGCTTGTTCCCGACGTGTTCTCAGATGTGCTGATTTGGACGGCAACATTTGGCGGATTTGGTCCTACTACGGTTTCCTCATCACATTCGTAAAATATTTTATCTAAAATAAACATATTTTATTAATGCGAAAGTGCTGACGCATGTTATGATACATAATACCGATCGTAATGGACAACCAGGCCCCATAAACAAAACCAAAAATATTTACATATTTTAAGTACCTAGGTAAACAATTTGATTACCTAATTTATTTAGTCTAGTTTGTTTAGTTACAGTCCATCAGTATAGGCTTTTGTACCAAAATTTGGAGGATAAAAATTAAATATTATAATAATATAAGATACTTGCCTGAATTTTCCTGTATTGCAAGAGCAGCCTTTGAAATCCTAACACTTCGATTACTGTACATTATGCTAAATAAAAAGTGTACTTTCAACCACTTTTTCACTGTATTCAAAGTTCTTTTTAACTATCTAGACAATCTAGACCACTACTAAAACACATTAAACACGCCGGTAATCCAGTAAACCACACACAAAGCAATACATAAAATTATTAGGGTAGGTTATTATAACTAGAGTTGTAGAGCCCAATATTTGCAGAAAGCTACCAACCCACTTGGATGCAAGTGGCGCTTTATTAAAATTCAACCAAGTGGGTTGGAAGGTTTCTGTAAAATAAAAGTATACTACCAAGTGGGTTGGTAGGTTTCTGCAAATTAGAATATCAGATAAATTTAATATGTGGCTTAGCATTTTTATAGTTTTATATGTTATATATTAATCTAGAGATGGTAGGTTTTTACAGAATGCAGAACTCGTATTTTGTTGTCCAAATATGCATCCAACCCAATATTTGATATATTGAGGGTTGGTAGCTTTCTGTATAACGCCGTCCAATTCAAGTTTACTTTCATATAATATATATTATCATGTCACTTACAACCTTCCATTTCAGTAAGTATAGCTTTTATATTATAAAATGAAGTATTTAAATAATTTTTTCTTTTGAAATACATAATAATTAGTACCCGTACTTATTAGTAAGTAATACTTTTTCAATTTCAATACTCTATAATATGATTTGGTATTGCATTTGAAAAAGGAAACAATAAATATTCAAAATGTAGTGGTTGGAATTTTTACTTATGCGAGGATTGTTGCATGTCGGGATTTTGGCCTGTTATGATTCTGGCGTGTCGGTGTTTTGGCCGTCGGGATTTTGGCTGTCGGGATTTTGGGCGCCACAGATCGTAATCACATTGTAGCCGATTTGGGTACTTTTGGTTTACTTTATATCTTTCAGAGAAATCCTCATTGACCATTTATGTTTTTGTTTTTATTTTGTCTATTGTTAGTTTTTAGTAGTAAATAACCTTACAAGTGAACTTTAACCCTTAACTACAGACATCCGGTATTTTTTACCGGCGGGCATTCCCAAAATGTGGATTTCGTGGTAACCTCACAACTTACAAGTTCATGTGTCTCTGTACCTCTCGGGCAGTTTGTATAACAATGCTAGTCAAAGCGTGTATTGTGTATTGTCAATATTTTCTTTTCTGGTACACATCAAAAATCTTAACCGGTAAAAATTACCGGATGTCTGTGTTAAGGGAGTATTTTTATATGAGTACTATATTTGTAAATCTGAAATGTTTACATTATTTTTTTGTGCTTTTGGGGAAAAAGTAAAGAAATGGACTGTGGAAGACATCCTGGACCTTCAATGAAGGTTAAATTTGAAGATAAAAATTTTGAGGCCACTTTGCAAAAATGGAATTGCCATTTAATTTTATTACAATTTTACCCCTTGCAGATTTTTTCATGGATGTAAAAAATTTTCGTGGATGCTATTTTATATTTCCTTTGTGATTCTATGTTACGTTTATTTGTTAAAAAAAAGTTTAAATTTTTGTCCATAGCATTTATGGCCGTTTGTTTCAATAGACCAAAAATGTTACCAAAATTCTGGTTTAATAGATTATTCTTCAAAAATCTTGTATTATATTATTAAAATCACTCATTTTACCATTTTTCCCATATCTGGAGACTCCATAAAACACATAATGCAAAACGTTTTTGTTTTTTATTATTAACTTTATATTTTGACTCTATTTTATAATGACCGGTAAAAAATACCGGGAGTCTGTAGTTACGTGATAATATTGGGATGTCTGTAGTTAAGGGTTAAGGTATGATTTACCAGTTTTTGGTTGAGAAATTTAATTACGCGTCATTTCCAATTGTTAGTGATTTTTAATTCCGTTTCTGACACCAAAGATATTGTTACACGCTTCAAGTACTGGCCTAAGTTTGACCGAAAGTTCAGACAACGACTACACGCAGCAGACGGCAACTTCAAACGTCAGTTTCAGTTGTCGCCGTGACGGGCCTCACTACTTTACACTATTAATTTGTATGAGACTGATTCCGACATTTGACTGCAACTGCTGTCCGGCAGAACGTAAGTTGCTAATAATTATATAAATTAATAGTGCAAAGTAATGACGTCTGTCATGGTAACAACTGAACCTGCCGTCTGCAGTCGTTGTCGGGATCGTACTTTTAAGGTAAGGTAAGACAGAAACTGCAGACAGTAGTTGCAGTTGTCGGCGTGACAGACGTCACTACTTTGCACTATTAATTTATATGAAACTGATTCCGACACCTAAGTGCAATTGCCGTCCGGCAGAACGTCATTTGCTAATAATTATACAAATTAATTTTGACTTTGATGCAGTGACACACACCAGGCGCTCTTAAAATTTTCGTTGGAGCGGCGTTCCCGCGACCCATCCTAGAAACCATATGTCGCCCAAGCGGTTTTGCGACTTCGACGGCATATCATATATGCGTGTTTCGTGGTACAACCCAGACGTTTGAGCTGTTTTCTAGAGAATTTTGTTGTGAGTGTTGCGAAATCTGGTTTAATGATGGAAATTACAGACTCGAACTATATTTTTACTTGAATTTTGTACTCCCATATCAAATTATTTTTATATGGGACTCATTGTATTTTTCATTTTTTTATCTTATAACTTAAAGGGCAACTTAATTAGGTACATTTCTATCTGGAAGAAAAGTAATCTACTAAATAAATTATTTTTCAAAACCTTTGAACCTAATTTCACAAACAGTCAATTAGAATTTTCAAATCTGTAACCATTAACCAGTTTGACTCGACTTGAGTTATTTGTCAGAAGGATTGACTTTAATAAAAATAAAATTATTGACTCCATAAAAATAAAGATAAAAAACAGTTATCTTACCTTATTTATTATTTTATTTATTATGCTCTACATGCCTTGTATTTACAATTTTACATAATACAGTTTATACTAATAACTTATAAATATAATTTTATTTGATGTCTATTATGTAAACATTGCTGAACCATGGTTCTCCACTATATCCTATTTTTCGCCTTCTCTTTCCAGTGTATAATTTCCATCGATACTATATTATATTCCTGAAACTTTCTTGCGCTCTTTTTCTTGGTCTACCTCGTCTCCTAGTCCCAATTGGTCTTCGTAGCAGTACCATCTTTGGCATTCTTTCCTTATCCATCCCCTCGACATGACCTGCCCACCTGATTATTTATGACTTTGTGTATCTTGTTATACTTGGTTCCTTGTAAAGCATCCTTAATTCTTGATTGATGCTTCTATGCCAGCCGTCTTCTCTATCTGTATTCTTTCCCTTAAAAATAGCTCTCAGTATGTTCCGTCCTCAACTCTCTATCATTTCTTCTGTTTTATTTAGCACCCATGTCTCACATCCGTAGGTGACTGTTGCTCTTATTACGGGTTTGTATATTCTGGTTTTCGTCTTTCTCGATACGTACTTTGACTTTATTTTGAATAATTTTTTTGTTAATATTAATTTGTGAAACATCACTATTTCCCAATTAATGGGGTATAATAGAGCGGCATCAATTTAACACCTGTATTTGCTCAGTGGCGTACCATAGAATAGACAGCCTCTTAGCGTTATAAATAGTTTTTCTTAGGTGATATGCTTTCACCCATAATGGCGTTATTTCTTGAACATGGCTCTTTAACACATACTACTAACTCCTGAAAAGATTTTTTAGACATTCTTGTAAAATTAAAAAAACTTCTCTGGGCCTTTATTATATTAATTTCGTTATATAATGTGTAAAAAATTCCTTATACTTTCGTTATTTTATGATAGAATATATCCAATATCTGCGTTTCTTTTTTTCTTTAATCTAAGGTAAAGTAAACTTGCATTTATTTAAAAAGACAAATCGTCATAACTTTGAGACATCGTATCGTACAGCAGCCAACACGCGACTAAATTTGGCAACAACGAAATACAAATACTTTAAATCGTAGCATAGCTGCCGCTGTTACACCGTGCCATGTGTTTTAAGCTGCCTCGACGTCAACACGACGCTCGCCGCCTGGTGTGTCCTTGCTCTAAACCACAGTATAAAGAGGGACAGTAAAACCACTTCTCTGTCGGCATTTTGATCTCAAGAAGTTATACCGGCAGTACGCAATTGATAATTCACCAGTGATGGATGCGGGTTTTCCCTGTTAAAACCCGTATGTTTTTATGCGACTAGCCTTGCGAGAGTGGGGCAAAAGCGACTAAGAGCATTGCGCAGTCGCCGTGCGCGACTACAAATTTTACTTCCAATTTTTCGGAGAGTGGTTCTACTGTCCCTCTTTATACTGTGCTCTAAACCGAGACAATTTCCCAGCTGCCACATAAATTTCGCGTAAACAATTTTTTGTCTAATTAGCGACCGTAGTAGAAAAGTCTAGATGAAGTTCTTTAGTAAATAACTGTTCTTTTGTTATTCTCAGGGCCGGCGATAACGGGCCTGCAAGGGATGCACTGCAGGAGGGCGCCGTTGTTTAGGGGGCGCTATAATGAGCTTTTTTTCTGCTGATGTTACACAAAATACTAATTTTAAAAAACCGAAGGGCCCCTATGTTAGTTTTGCAGGCGGGCACCTTATACCCTAGCACCCGTATTGGTTATTCTAACCAGTTCGTTTAACCTCTTTCCCGAATGTTCGGAAAGTATTTATGTTAGTATAAAATATAAGAAACGATTTTATATTAGAGGACAGTCTAAAAAAATTCGCGATCAGGTATTGTTTTCGAACGTATGTTTTGGCGGTACCTACAGTAGGAAAAATGAAAGAATACCCATGAACGAACATATAAAACACGCTGTATTTTCCTGTCACCGTGACACACAAAAAATTGGCCAGCGCAAGTACATGTAATAATTATTGTTACATGTACTTGCGCTGGCCAATTTTTTGTGTGACACGGTGACAGGAAAATACAGCGTGTTTTATATGTTCGTTCATGGGTATTCTTTCATTTTTCCGACTGTATGTAATTTGTTCTTGTATCTAATATTAAATATGCATTAGCTATTGTAATCCAAGTAATGAATTTTTACAGAATGGATCGATTTGCTTGAAAATTTGAGGCTAAGTAACCAATAATCCAAGGATAATAATCTATATGATGCCGAAAGGTGCTTTTACCATGGGGGTGGTTGCCACCCCATCTCGGGAATGGAAATTTTTTATTATATTTTGACTGCAAAAGTTGGTAAAATCATTCATTCTAAGCAAAAAATGTTCTATACATTTTTTTGAAAAAATTAATAGTTTTCGATTTATTCGCTATCGAAAGTTTTAGTTTAATATCGAAAAAATCAATGTTTATAATCAGTTTTCTGCTAATAACTCAAAAAGTTTTTATTTTATCTAAACAACTTTACTTAACAAAAATGAACCTTGTGAAAAAATAAACAAAACGGTTTTTTTATTTTCTTTAAGGCCAATAGTAATCGAGTTATATTTTATTATATGTTAGCTGTTCTTCGTCAAATGCTAAATATTGTAGTTTCAAAGTCAAAAGACGGATAAACTATGCATTTTTCGAGGATGGCTTGTCCAAACTAATTTAAAGTATTTAAAAATATCTATCTCCAGAAATACAAAAAAGTCTCTGGCTCAAAAATTAAGCGACTTATGATAAAAAGAATGTTAGTACCTATTATTTTCAGCGAAAAAGTGATTGAAGATAACCTCCTAATCACCGCCCTAATTAAAATTAGTCATTTACATTGTTTGGTCTTCTTTATTTATGTAATAGGTTTGTTCTAGCAAACATTCAAACTAGTCAGAAACCATCAGCAAACAGTTGGTCAGTGAGAGAACATAATACAGTCACCAGTGCTATCCCCTCTACTCGCGCTGGTCCGCTATTCGCTGATGGTTTCAAACCGTTTGAAACTGATGGTAGAACAAACTTATTATTAATAAGTTCTAGAAGTTTGGCCGGGTTAGAATGATTAGTTTTTAAAAAAGTGGAGTTAAAAGCAAGTAACGAATTTTTGTAGTTTGGTAAAAAATGTCCTTTTCTTCAGAATAGCAAGATTAACATCAGAGATACGAAAAATGTTTTTAAATGAAATTGTAGTTTATTTAATTCCCAAAAACTTTGTTTGAAAAATTTTTTCTGCGGCAAAAATTGAGTGACCTATTGACAATTAAAACTTGTAATAACATGCAAACACCACCTTGACTAACCCTTTCAAAATCACCTATTTTTGCGACTAAGGTTTTCAAAAGGGTTTAATATTAATAGCCTTATATATCTTATAAAAATCTACAAAATTATTTTTTACCAAACTTTCTAAGATAAAAAATAAAGAAGTTACGGTTAAAAAAATCAATATTTTTTTGAAAAAACAATGGAGAAATCCAATTTGAGGCACAATAATGTAAGTTAGCGGTGTTTTTAATCATTGGACTTATTCAGTCTTCTTTATTTATGTATTATTAATAGATTCTAGAAGTCTGACTGGCTTAGAATGATTAGTTTTTAAAAAACTGGAGTTAAAAGCGAATTTTTGTAGTTTGGTGAAAAGTGTCATTTTCTTCGGAATAGAAAGATTAGTATCAGAGGTACGAAAAAATGATTAAATGTGAAATTGTAGGTTATTTAATTCTCAAGAACTTGGTGTGCAAAAATTTTTTCTATGGCAAAAATTGAGTGAATCGTAAATGAGTACCTATATAGAAAACATTGATATTTTCGATATTAAACTAACACTTTCGATAGCAAATAAATCGAAAACTATTAATTTTATAAAAAAAATGTATAGAACATTTTTTGCTTAGAATGAATGTTTTTATTAAATTTTGCGATCAAAATATCATAAAAAATGTCCACCCCCGAGATGGGGTGGCAACCACCCCCATGGTAAAAGCACCTTTCTGCATCATATAGATTTTGATCCTTGGACTATCCACTACTTATTCTTAAATTTTCAAGCAAATCGATGCATTCTGTAAAAATTGCGAGGTGAAAAGCTTCGGTTCCTGGACTAATATTAGATTTTGTATATGCGAATAGCTAAATCAGTGTAAATATAAATAAGTTTGTAATTAAAGGATATAAATTCAGTGTTTTTATTTATTTAAATGTAAGTTAGTAAAAATAATAACAAAAACAATCGCATAATAATTAGTGCCAAATATAAATCAGTAAAGTCACTCACGCGTAACCATATAATTAAAAATATTAGAAATAAAATATATTTAGTATCTTCGCGCAACAGAATGAATAATACAAGTATAACAAATTATTAATTATAATGGTCACACTTTAATGAACTAAAACAATGAACAAAAAAGTACACCTACAAACGTAAATTAACCATAAAATTATAAAAAAAATATCTTTAAAGGGAGATTTTTCTCCCATTTGTAGATTTTAATTATTATAATTATGAGAAACAGAGTGGTATTGGTTTTATGTATTATAGTTTCATGTTGTTCAAAGGGTAAATTTTTAACTTTAAACTTATTCAGTAGCATAGTATACATAGAAAGTAGGTGTCCGTTATCTAAGATTTTTTTTTATTAAGAGTCTTATTTAAACCAATATTTTTCAATGCAATTTTATTTTTCTTGAGTCTAGTGAATGAGAAAACTATTTTTTCTGTTTTGTGCATTTTTGTTAATGTTTATATTTTTCTTCTATCTATATCTACTTTTAACAAACAGCTATTTTTTATGACTCCACAGTTTCCATTTTTTTCCATTCTTTTTCTACAGGCCTCCCCCTTTTTGTTCCGGGCTTTTCAGTCCCATGCCATACGTTTCATATTGGTCCTGCAATATTTTCAATGTCATCGCTTCACCGGATTTTGGGTTTTCCTAGTGATCTCTTTGTTCCATAAGGTTTCTAATTTACTAATTATCTGTTACATCTACCATTCTCGACATGTTCGTTGTGTTCAGCCCTCTTCTATTTCATTGAAGCTACTTGTTAGAATAGCATTTGTGGATTACAATAATTCATTTGATTCCATATAACTCTGGGCCGTATTAGAAGGAATTAATCATGCAAGGATTGATTCTAGATATAGAATACTCCTCAAATACACATACGACAATGCAACTATACAAATAAATGTATCAGAAGGTCTAATAGTAAGCAAAATTAGAACGGAGAGGGAAGTTAGACAGGGAAACACTATCTTTCCAAGAACCTGAAAAAGTCGGTTTAAAAATGAACTTAAAACCAATGTGATGACAAATCAAGATATTAAAATCAACTTAGATGGAAGTAAGATCGAAAGTGTCGAAGAGTATTTATACCTAGCTCACACCATCAAACTAGGCAAACAGAATCAAACTGGAGAAATAACTAGAAGAATCCGAATGACTTGGCCAGCAGTAGGAAGACTCAGTGATGTGTTGAAAGACAAAAAGATACTAGTAAATCTAAATAAAAGGCGATGACACTTACAGAGGTATCACGCAATAGATTGAGAATGACACAGAGGGCGATAAAACAAGCTATGCTACGAGTATCTCTGAGGAAACATATACAAAATGAGGACGACCGTGCTCGCGTGATCTTAAATGTACAATGTTTCTCGTCTACCTTTCGATGTTTTGTCGTGCCACGTGTCCTAACTAGACCCATTTCATTTGCGCAATTCTACCAATTACGTCTTCCACCTTCGTTCACATAAACGATGGCTAGACGACATCAAAGCAAAAAATAGGGAAAAACTGGCACCAAATAGCACAAAGCAGAGAATAATGGAGAACTCATTAGGACGTCTTTGTCCAGAAGTGGGTGCAAACAGGCTGAAGAAGAAGATTTGTTCGAAAACGTCTGTTACTTTTGATCTTCCACTAATTGATAAATTAATTTATTGTTCCCAAAGTGAAATGCACAGCATTTATCGTTTCATGACCCTTTGAGATTTCCTCATCTTCCAAATCTGATTTTGTAAATATCTATGTCTGAGGTCATATTTTACATAATACAGCTTTCCAAATGCAGCTCATACCATACAGAATCACCTGCGAGTCCTCCAATCCCACCCGTAAACCCTCCTGAGAGACCTTTAAATCCACAGAATCCATCTGTTAATTCTCGAGACCCCACTCTGAGACCACCTGGTTCAAGTAAATCTCTAGAATTCCCTGCGAGTCCTCCAAGTCCATCTGTAAACCCTCTTGACAAACCATTAAGACCGCAAAGTCCATTTGTTAATTCTGAAGACCCAACTCTAAGACCATCTGGTTCGAATCAATATCCAGAATCACCTGTGAGACCTCCAAGCCAAGCTGCAAACCCTCATGAGACACTTTTAAATCCACAAAATCCATTTGTTAATTATCGAGACCCAACTATGAGACCACGTAGTGTAGATGAACCTGATGTCCAACCTTCAGAAGTTGATGAATAAGTACTACCTATTCGAGCTAATTCTGAAGACTTAACTTTAAAACCTCAAATGAATCTCCAGAATCACCTGCGGGTCATCCAACTCCATCTGTAAACCCTCCGAAGATACATTTAAAATCACAGAATAATTCATCTTTTATTCCACCTTCATTGGTAAAATGTCGCGATGGTGATATAACTGCCCCTTATCCTAGGGACTGTACAAAGTACTATATGTGCCCTTTAGACTTTGTAATTTTCTGCGTAGGTGGTACTCACTATAATCCAGAAAAACGAATTTGTGATTTTCCTAGCAGTTCCGGTTGCCAAACAAATGACCAACCAATACCATTTGCAAAAGCTTCTGGGTAATTTCAGAAAGCGCCTCTGACACCTTCTGAGACACATATGTGTGCGTGAGATTCCAGGACTAGAATATAAATATGAAACTTTTATATTTTAACGATAATTTATTTAACAATAAAAAATACTAACCATTAGAACAAAATAACTACACCTCCCAAAAACCAAAATCCTGATATGGTCCTTTTCATGAGCATTTTTCAGTGCGTCACAAATGATAGAAAAAAAGTTAAGTCCGTGATAATACACATTTATAACATTTATTATAACATGAGATTTTAGTTAAGTCTGACAGTTGTCACATTTTATTTGCAATTTCGCATAAAAACAAATCAATTGTGTTTATTGCATTTATAAAATGGTATTTTCTTTGATTTATATAGTCTTATAAATAGTCCTGTCGCCAGGGGGGGTACAACGGCCTCGTTAATTCAGATGGACTTACTCAAGTTTTTTTATGTATTTTGACCCGTAGAACACGAATTTTTTGGGTAACAGTTGATCCGGATGTCGATAAGATTGTTATAGACCAAGAACTTGAGGAATCAAATAACAGCGATTTTTGGCAAAACAAAACAATATTTTGTATTTTGTGGGCCATTTTAAGTAAAAAATATTTCTACAAGTTTTTTCGTAGGATGCACAGTTTTCGAGATAAACGCGGTTGAACTTTAAAAAAATCGAAAAATTGCAATTTTTGAACCCGAATAACTTTTGATTAAAAAATAAAATAGCAAGTCTGCTTACCGCATTTGAAAGTTTAAGTCAAATTATATCGGTTTTGATTATTTGCATTGGTAAAAATTTATTTTTTTATTGTTTAACAAAGCTATAAACACGTAGGGTTTCCCGTGCTTTTACATGCGTTTTAACGCATGTAACGTAGAAATAGTCTTGATTGCACTAGTACCTATTCTACCTACTCGTTCGATTTTAAATGAGAAATCATAGAAACATCACTCACGCACTAGTTGTTTGTAGCTTTGTTTAACAATAACACAATAAATTTTTAGCAATGCAAATAATCAAAACCGACATAATTTGACTTGAACTTTCAAAGGCGCTAAGCAGAATTGCTATTTTATTTTTTAATCAAAAGTTATTCGGGTTTAAAAATTGCAGTTTTTCGATTTTTTGAAAGTTCAACCGCGTTTATCTCGAAAACTGTGCATCCTACTAAAAAACTTGTAGAAATATTTTTTGCTTAAAATGACCCAAAAAATACAAAATATTGTTTTGTTTTGCCAAAAATCGCTGTTATTTGATTCCTCAAGTTCTTGGTCTATAACAATCTTATCGACATCCGGATCAACTGTTACCCAAAAAATTCGTGTTCTACGGGTCAAAATACATAAAAAAAACTTGGGTAAGTCCATCTGAATTAACGAGGCCGTTGTACCCCCCCTGGCGACAGGACTAAAATTGTACAGATTATATTCGTAGAAATATTATACAGGGTGTCCAGAAACTCTACCGACAAACGAAGACAGGAGATTCCTCAGATAATTTTAAGACAATTTAACCCAATTCACTTAGCCCGAAAATGCTTCTTATGGGAGCTAGAGCTCTTTGAAGATGGCGTCAGGAAATTAGTTTTTCTTAAATACCTCCAGAACGCTTCTATTTAGAAAAATGAAAATTGGTATGCATATTTACTTTTCAGAGATGAATCGATTCCATTCATTGCAAATTTCTAGTACCGGTCATAGGCGTCCGTTTTGGGTAGAACAACGGGTATTTTATCACATAACTTTTTTGTCCTTAACTTTTATGCATTTTTGACACCGGATTATTAAATTGTGAGGTATTCCAGTACTAAAAGGTACTCTTGCTTTAAGTCGGTAGGACACACCGTTTTCTAGAAAAATCGATTTGAAAGCTTTTCGTTTTTGGAATTTGAAAAAAAATTGAAAGAACTTTTCAACAAAAAAAGAAGTATTTTACCAACATAAAGTAAGAGTAACTCTTAATATTCGAATACCTCATAATTTAATAATCTAGTGTCAAAAATGCTCAAAAATTCAAGACAAAAAAGTTATGCTATAAAATAACTGTTGACCTACCCAAAACGGACGGCTATGACCAGTACTAGAAATTCGCAATTAATGAAATCGATTTATCTCTGGAATATTAATAAATGTACCAGTTTTCGTCTTTCTAAACAGTTTTTTTTTTGAAATTTTTTTTTTTTATTCAACAAGCGAAAAATTTTCAAATCGATTTTTCTAGAAAACGGTGTGTCCTACCGATTTAAAACAAGAGTACCTTTTAGTACTAAAATACTTCACAATTTAATAATCCAGTGTCAGAAATGCATAAAAGTTAAAGATAAAAAAGTTATGCGATAAAATAACCGTTGCCCTACCCAGAACGGACGCCTATGATCGGTACTAGAAATTTGCAATGGATGGATTAGATTTATATCTTGAATATAAATTCGCGTGCCAATTTTTGTTTTTCTAAATAGAAGCGTTCTGGCCGTATTTAAGAAAAACTAATTACAAGACGCCATCTTCAAAGAGCTCTAGCTCCCTTAGGAAGCATTTTCGGACTAAGTGAATTGGGTCAAATTATCTTAAAATTATCTGAAGAATCTCCTGTCTTCATTTGTCGGTAAAGTTTCTGGACACCCTGTATAATTCGTAAATAATTTTTTTCGATTAAAACGCCATCTGTCGACAACTAGAATAAATGTTACAAATGTCTGTAATCACCGACATGCCTTTTTTCTGTCACATACAATTTAATGCGTTAGAAAGAAATCGAAAAACTGTGACGCACTGAAAGATGCTCATGAGAAAAAGATTATCTATATAATAAGTAATATAATGAGCTAAAAAAGGAATAACGAAATATATACAGTGTGAAAGGCATTTATGAAATAAAATTATTTCTGTCCTTGTTTAAAAAAATTATAAAAGACGCTGGGACCCGTCGATAAAATTTTTATAAATGTGCACTTTTTAAACATTTTACATGTACAGGGTGATTCATGCAAGTCTAGGAAAGTCCATAAGCTTTATTTTTAATGGACGAGTCTGTTTATTTTTATATTTTAAAAGCTGGTTAACAACCTGATTTCAACGAACCGTATCATATAGGGTGTACCTATTGTAAATAATAGAGGGTGAAATTTTGAAATTATAAAGTATGGAAACCATTTATGAAATAAATTTGTTTTGTCCACATTTTAGAGAATTATAAATAGTACTGGTACACGTCAACTTTTAAATTCAAATGAGTGCTTTATAAACATAAATTTAAACATACAGGGTGACTCGGGCAAGTATAGCATAGTCCATGATCTTTAATTTTAATGGATCGCCCTGTATATTTTTATATTATTAGAAGTTACGTAACAACCTTATCTCAAAAAAAGTGTATTATGTGGGGTCTAGCATGAACAATACAAAGTGAAATTTTGAAATTATTTATAAATGTCGTCAAAACATTAAATACAAACAGACGAAGCAATAAAGCACTAAAATCGGCCTTACCTCCGAAAAAAAAAGACAAGATGGATCTTACTAATTCTTTTTCATTCGATTCGTGAATGCGCCAGGAAACTTTGTGAACCGGAGCCATGATATAATATTGAAAAACTGCATACAAAAATGCATTCTTAAAGTGCATCTCAAACAGACAATAAAAAAATTCAGAACTCGTCAATTATCGGCGGAAATGAGTTCAATTTTGTTACTTGGGGGTTTTTGGGGTCGCTGAAAACGAATATGACGTCAAAAGTGATCTCCGGAGTACATGTTTCCAACAGTACCTACTGTTTACCTCGTCATTAAAATTCATTAAAAAATTAGTCAAAAATCATTACTCGGGTGTTTTTGGGACCGTTAACGACGAATATAACATCGGAAGTGATTTCCGGAGTACCTGGTGCACAGGGTAGCTACTGTTTACCTCGTCTTGTGGAGTTTTCGGCAAAAAATTTATTAAAAAATTAGTCAAAAATAATTATTCGGGGATTTTTGGGGTCGCTAACGACGAATATGACATCGGAAGCGATCTCCGAAATACCTGGGGCCCAGGGTATTCACTTCTTATGGAGTTTTCGGCAAATTCATTAAAAAAATTGTCAAAAATCATTACTCGGGGGGTTTTTGGGTCGCTGACGACGAATATGACATCGGAAGTGATCTACGGATAACCAGGTACCCAGGGTATCTACTGTTTAGCTCGTTTTCTAGAGTTTTCGGCAAATTCAATAAAAAATTAGTCAAACATCATTAGTTACGAGATAAACAGTAGGTACCCTGAGGACCAGGTATACTGGAGATCACTTCTGATGTCATATTCGTCGTCAGAGACCTAAAAAACCTCTAAGTAATGAATTTTAACTAATTTTTTAATGAATTGGCCAAAAACTCCAAAAAACGAGTTAAACAGTGGGTACCCTGGGTACCAAGTACTCCGTAGAGCACTTCTGATGTCACATTCGTCGTCAGCGACCCAAAAAACCCGAGTAATGATTTTTGGCTAATTTTTTAATAAATTTTTTTGCCGAAAACTCCACAAGACGAGGTAAACAGTAGGTACCCTGTGCACCAGGTACTCGGGAAATTACATCCGATGTCATATTCGTTGTTAGCGGTCCCAAAAACCCCCGAGTAATGATTTTTGACTAATTTTTAATGAATTTGCCGAAAACTCCACAAGACGAGATACACAGTAGGTACCCTGGGCACCAGGTACTCCGGAGATCACTTTTGACGTCATATTCGTTTTCAGCGACCCCAAAAACCCCCTAGTAACAAAATTGAACTCATTTCCGCCAGTAATTGACGAGTTCTAATTTTTTTTATTTTCTGTTTGAGATGCACTTCAGGAATGCATTTTTTGTATGCATTTTTTCAATATTATATCATAACTCCGATTCACAAAGTTTTCTGGCGCATTTAGGAATCGAATGCAGAAAGAATTATTAAGATCCGTCTTGTCGTTTTTTTTTTTCGGAGGTTCAGTGCTTTATTGCTTCGACTAAAATCCCAATATGGATACTTTTAGTTCTTAGTTCAGAAAATGTATGTCTTTTTTTAGGTAGTTTAAAAAATAATACCATTACTTAAAGTATGATAAACTATTAATTTTAAAATTTTATGTACGTACTTTTAATATCTTGACGAAAATGATAAATGATTTTAAAATTTTATCACAATAGCGATAAACTACCACAGAGAATGGAAATACTATCCTAAAATAATATTTTCATTAAGGCCCAACCTTTATAATCGTAACTGTAAATCTTAGTTGGTTATCCCTATTTCGAAAATTTCTTTCTGCACGTAAACCAAATCTGTTGAAAGCTCAGGTCAAAAATGCTACTGGAGGCGATTAATAAAACGGGAGACCCCCTGGAGTGACAATACAACGATAAACTTGTCATTCTTCTCCTCAATGCGATTATGATTACTTAGAATAACAGACTTTCATAAAATTGTAAATTATAGTAGAAACATGCAAAATTATGTTTTCGAGAACGATATTAATTAACAGTTCAAATTTTTAAATAGAACAAAATTAACAAACTAATGTAAATATAGCGAGATATTTTGAGGTCACGGTATTACTGAATTCCTTTTTTTATAATGTCGTGTATTTTCTTTTGTTTTTTGCCACTTTTTTACGGACACTTACTTTTTCGTGTCAAGATCCGACTACAGTTTTTCTGCCCAGTATCGGGCTACGTCTACACCCTTTGTATTTGCGAGCCATAACTCATCGAGGGTGCACTGTGATGGGCAAAGTCTGCATACTCTAAGGTGCTCCACGTCTCTATTTCCCCACATTCGCAAAGTGCGTCGTTATCTGTCTTGATACCCCATTTAATAAGGTTCTGCTGCCCCATTTAATAACGTATGCGGTTGAGTGTCTGCCAGGTTCTCCAATCCAGGTTCATTCCATTAGGTCGTTCTGGATGTAGAGAGAACAGTTCGGGTGGTTCGACGCTGACATTTCTCATAAACCTTTTTGATTTAAGTCGGCTGGTTCCTGACGGTTCAGCAAACCAGTATAATTGGTGCCTTTCATCGAAAGTTTGCCTGAACTTCTCCACATACTGTGAGGCGCATCTACAGTCGTCTGGTGATGCGAATCCAGCTGCCCGCCAGAATAGGGGTAGGCTTCATACAACCGGTAATTATTCTACATATTTCATTTAACGCCGTGGTGACTTGTTGGGCGTGTCCAGATCTACCCCAGACGGCACAAGCATATTCCCCTGTTGAGAAACATAAGGCTTCAGCAGTTGACTTTAAGACCTGAGGATTTGCACCCCACTTGCTCCCTACAAGTTTCCGGAGAAGGTTGTTTCTCGTACAAACCTTTTGTCTTGTGCTCCGACAGTGGAATTTATACGTTAGTGGCCAGTTTAGTATCACTCCAAGATATTTGGGCCTATCAGTATGTTCCAAGCGTTGTCCCTCCCAAAAAACATTCAATTTTACATGCGCCAGATGGTTGTTGAGATGGAATGCACATACTTGGGTTTTAGTAGGGTTTGGCTTTAATGAGTTTTGTTTGTAGTAAATTGACATCATGTTTAAAGCCTCTTCCATTGTCGACTCTACTTGTGTGAGTGTTTTCCCCTTTACGGCGATGCCAAGGTCGTCAGCGTAAACAAAACTCTCAGTCTAGGGGTGCATTCGTTGGTCGTTGGTGTAGATGCTAAATAGAGACGGCGCTAGAACGCTTCCTTGAGGTAGGCCATTTTTTGGTTTCTCCATCTGCTCTTCTTTCCATTTAGCACAACGTAGAAGCGTCTATTACATAACAGTGATCTAATGATATTTACCAGGTCATAGTCAAGCACAGTGTTATAGATATTAGTTAGCAAGTTTCTGTGGTTATCGTATCATATGCCGCTGTGAGGTCTATCAAGGCCACTTCCACTATATATTTCTGCTCAATTCCCTCCTTTATGTACTCTGTTAGGTTCAGCACTTGGCCTGTGCATGATTTACCTGGCCTGAAGTCTGCTTGTTGTGGGATTAGTTTTGCATCTAATTTTTCCTGGATGCGGTTCAAAATGAGGCGTTCATACAATTTATACAAATGGTATAGGAGAGATATTGGACGGTAGCTACTCGGTAGTTCAGGGTCTTTCCTAGGTTTCAGAAGGGCTACTACTTTTGATTTACGCCAAAGTTTTGGAATCTGGTAGGTAGAGCGACAGATGTTAAATAGATCGAGCACCCATTGTCTCGCTTTTTATCCGAAATGTTTTATCTGCTCTGTTAGACAGGTTATTTTCCATTCTTCATACAGTCCATACCATTTTTGAGCTTTTCGATGGTAAATGGGTTTCGCAAAAGAGTTCTTTCCTGTTCTTGAGTTCTTATAATCTTTGGCGTTTTGCAACGATGGTTTGCTTTGCCATTCAGAAGCAGTTGGTGGGCTATCGGATTTGGCGTTTTTGCACATGGCTCTTTCATTTCTGTGTGATCACCGTTAAGTTTTTTCATCATATTCCAAGCCTTCTTACTGCTGTGCGTCATATCCATTTTACGTAATGTCTCGCTCCACCGTTCTTGTCTGGAGGCAGACAGGAATGGTAGACTTATCTTAGTGTATTTGCTGCAATCTCTCCCCTAACTCTGCCGTAACTTCGCTAAATGGGTCTTTACTATATTCTTCCTTTGTCCTTTACGGACAAATTGTCTCTCTCAATTTTAACGTAGCGTATATTATAGTTTGGAAATGTAATAAATTTGTGTAAAATGTTGAGAATGTGGCGATACAATGCTCTTGTTTTTTGTCATGTCTGGCTCATCTTTGTGACTTTATTATTTTAACTATATCTGGTTAGTTACATTTATAATTCTTCCGAATGGTAGATTCTTATTTTAGTACAGCTGGATACATTCTTGGATTTCATTATTTTTTGTAACGCAAACCAACAATTATTTGCACTTTGTATCTTGTTTTTAATCTCTGTTTATGAGTAAATTTGTTGACAGAGGTGATCGCAGGTTCCAAATGTTTAAACTAATGAACCCTTTTAAAGTTGTACTGGTCCATTTTAATGTTTTGCCCCATTTTGTCTCACTGTTTCGTTCGTATTGTAGCCATATATTTTGTTTTATCCTTATTTATTTGGAGGCCTATTTGTTTTGCGGTATTTTCCAGTCTAATAAAGTCTTCCTTGATACTTATCGTTGTAATTCAACCCCTTTCAAGCCCTTGTGTTATATACAATGTGAGTATCATTATGTGCTTGATTTCCTCACAATAGTCTCTAATACGCTTCTCTTCAACATGAGAGCACAATACGCTCTCATGTGGAAGAGGTGTGGGCATAAGGTATCTCTCTGTTTGAGGCCACTGTTGATTGTAAAAAATGTCGGCAATTTTCCTCAAATTTTTACAGCACTCGTAGATCCCTCTACATCTATGCTTTTGTGAGATTTATTAATTTCTTTGGAATGCGTCGTTCTGCCATGGCATTCCACAGTTCCACTCGTATAATACTATCATATGCCTGCCTAAAATCTATTAAAAGCTGGTGTAATGTTTTGTTGTGTCCCTAATATTACCCCTTCTTTAAGTGACATCTCCGCGACGAAGGTTGGCAATTTTCATGGCTGGCTATTTTGACCTTCGAGGCCGCTGCTCTGAATAGTTGCCTTGAGCTGCAACCAAACCATTATCTCAGGTTCTTCAACCATGAAACGCCTCTCCTTCCTACGGTTCTCCTACCCTCTCTTTTTCCTTGAAGTATGAGTCTCTCATAGACTCAAATATAACATAAGTTATATCTTTCGCCTCTCATCACATGTCCGAGATATTGCAATTTATTTTCTTTTATTGTATTTTCAATATCCCCCTCTCTGCCTATTCTCCTTAACACTTCTATATTCGTGAGTACTGAAATCCCTATCTACCCGTGAAATCCTTATAAAATCTCTGTACCAAAATGTCTCCTCCATTTTTTTAAACATTCTGCAGATAAATATATTTTCGATTCCTGTGCTTTGTGGTTTTTAAGATTATTGATAGCTCTAGAGCAGTGATACTCAACCTGCGGCCCGCGGGCCGCATGCGACCCTCTAGCGTTTTTTATGCGGCCCTAAGGCTAACTAAAGGGCCCGGTAATCAAGTTAATTGTCTTTCACGTGTTTTTTCAAATTATTTGATAGTGTGCCGATGTGTTTGAGGCGTGTTTGGGAGTGAGGCAGACAATTTAATGACTTTAATTTTAAATTATATTGAGATTTTTAAAAACTCTGATTAAAAAGCAAGGTATTATTAACTTTTAATAATACATTATTACAGTTAATGAACAAATACTCATTTTAAAAATAATCAATACTTACTTGCTACATTGCAATGACCTATTTAGTAATCACAAGGAAAATTCAGGTCCGGATTAACAAAAAAAATTAAAATAAATATGACCTGGAAACAACACCCTGTATATTAAAATTTTCAAAATTCGTCTGCACATTTGAAAGAGCACAAAAACTAAGTTTAATTGCTTGCTTCAATTTTTTGCGCAGACAATTTAATGACATTCATTTTGAAATTATATCGAAATGTTTGTTTTAAAAGTTCGAGTTCTTAAAAATTTCGACATAATTTCAAAATTAAAGTCATTGAATTGCCTGCGCAAAAATAGAAGCTCCAGTAAAGCTCTTTTCAAATGTGCAAACGGGTTTTGAAAATTTCAATATACAGGATGTTGTTTCAAGGTCCCGATGGATTTATTATTTTCTTTAATCCGGACCTGGCCTTTTCTTGTGATTAGTAGCTGGGTGGTTTGGGTCGTAAATGTGACATATGTGTACCAAATATCAAAAAAATATACAAAGTGGTTCTAAAGTTATGGGTCCAGAAAGAATTGGGCAAAATCGATAAAACACCCTGTAACTCGGTTATAACGTCGGTGGAGCAATAAATTTAGTATGTCTAGAACCGCCTCATTTACCTCTATTCACCATTCAAGTATTTTCGTTTCCCAATGAAACACCCTGTATACTACTTCATCTTGATTGCGTCCCGCAAGCTGTGGCAATAGCTACTATGTGGCCCAGGATAGAAAAAGGTTGAGTATCGCTGCTCTAGAGACTTCTTCGTGTATTATGTTACACTGTGTTGCAGTATGTTTATGTCGAAGTTGGAATATGTTGGGTGTTTCCATCTTTGGCGGTAAAGATAAAAGTAAATCTTGCCACATTGTGCAATAGCAACAAATGTTAACATCAGTGTGGGCGGCTTATAGCTTGTAACTAGTCATAGTCGCTAGTTGTCGCATTTTGTGGGCTTGTGTGAACTTGGGTTGGATAGGATTCAACACGATAGACTTTTTGAATACATTAGAAATTATTGGAATAGGTGATAAAGATCTGAGACTTTTACGACATCTATATTGGAATAACGAAGCTTATATTGTGGTAGACGGCAAAGAAACAGACAGCACTTGCATTCAAAGAGGTGTCAGAAAGGGTTGTGTATCATCCCCAACTTTGTCTAACGTTTACTCAGAAACAATATATAACGACGCCTTGGAAGGGCAATGTGGAGTTTGAATTGTGAAAATGGAGAATGCTCCAATAACGTACTTAGCATAAATACATCAAAGATTTAGTAAACAAGACCTCGGCTCTATGCTACTAATTGTCAAAAATGAACGGATTACAAAAGTTAACCATATTAAATACCTAGGATTTTTGATAAACGAGACACTATATCATGATGAAGAAATTAAAACTCGGATAGAAACTGCAAGAGGAGCATTTATGAAACAGATCTATACTGAGAAATTATCAGCTGAATTTACAACTAAAAATCAAGTATTATTATATGGATGTGAAACCTGGACCATTAAGGTTATTATTATTATGATGAACAAATTAGCCTTCGAGATGTGGTCATATCATAGAATGCTCAAAATATCATGCGTTAAACGCATTTTAAACATAGAAATCTTATACAGAATAGGTCAAAGCGAAGGTGACTTGATGAAGATGGTAAAATCATCATTTATTCTATGACTGGACGAGCAAGTGGTGAATCAAATTAAATGAAATAAAATTCATGTAGGTATGTAAACTTTACGAACAAAAAGTTTCAAAATAAATTTTAAATAAAAATATAAATAATAATCAAACTCCATAATATTCAAATACTGCAATAGCTATTTGTATAACAATGGAGGAAAGGGAATCCCGAGAATGAAGTTTATTGCCCGACGCGTAGCGGAGGGCAGTAATCATTCAAGGGAGGAAAAGGCACTTTACTCCCATGTTATACATATTGTTTTTCCACCTTCCTCAAATTAATAACAAGTCATTTTTACTTTATTTATTTAACTAACCAACAAAATTTATTAAAACTAAAACTAACAAGTAGGTACAACATAACTGTCAACTGTCAAATATAAGTCAAATTATTAATGTAAACATTGTTAAATCAAAATAACAATTTATTGTTTTTTGCCATTCTGCAAAATACATGTTAAAATTTATAGATACTTAAGTAATAGGAAATAGATTTTGTACAGGGCGTCAATAAGTTATATGTATTTCATGAATGAAATGCCATGACGTCACTTTTACTTTTCCTCCCTAGGGAGGAAAAGCACAACTTTGGTCCCTACAATCAGGTCCTGAAAAGTATACTTTCGGTAGAGGTAGGTGGAAATAGCTATTTGTATAACAAGGGAGGAAAGTGCTACTTTTCCTCCCGAGAATGAAGTTTACTGCCCGACGCGTAGCGGAGGGCAGTAATCATTCAAGGGAGGAAAAGGCACTTTACTCCCATGTTATACATATGGTTTTTCCACCTTCCTCAAATACAAGTCATTTTTTCATTTTTACTTAATTTATTTATGTAACTAACCAACAAAATTTATTAGAACTAAAACTAACAAGTACGTACAATATAACTGTCAACTGTCAAATATAAGTCAAATTAATAATGTAAACATTGTTAAATCAAAATAACAATTTACTGTTTTTTACCATTCTGCAAAATACAGAGTGTTTTATAAATAAACGTTAAAATGTATAGAAACTTAAGTAATAGAAAATAGATATTGTACAGGGCGTCAATAAGTTACATTTCATGAATGAAATACCATGACGTCACTTTTACTTTTCCTCCCTAGGGAGGAAAAATATTTTCCTCCCTAGGGAGGAAAAGTACAACTTTGCTCCCTACAATTAGGTCCGGAAAAGTATACTTTCGGTAGAGGTAGGTGGAAAAATATTTTACTGCAAAATACATGCTCTAAGCTTATGTAAAGAAGAAAAGAAAATAATTCTAATTGAAATACAAAAAAATGTACTGGCTGCAATCTACAATTATTATTAAATAAATAAAACTGAACCATAGTATTTTTATAAAAACAGTATAATGGTAGGGGAGCCCAAGCGGGGATTTTTGCAGTTACTCGAGCGCGTCATATTATCATATGGGGAGAAACGTGGTACCCTGCAGATGTACCTCTGCCATATATTGGCTCTTAACACAGGGGAGTTCGTTTAGGGGGGCCCGAAAAAAAAATCTATCCTTAAAAATACTCGAAATTATCAGATTAAGATAAGGTAAGTTAAGTACATGCAAAACAGTGTATATTTAAAAAATCTGACGATTTGAGCGGGACGTAAGGGAATTGGTGAGTCACAAAGTTTCACAATAAAAAGGCGAATATTTCGCGAAATGAAAGTCAGATCGAAAAACTAAAAACTACACGTTCAATATTTTTCAAAAATCTATCGATAGATACCAAACACGACACCTCGCCGAGAGGGGTGGGGGGTAAATTTTAAATTTTAAATACAAATCCCGCGATATTTAGTAAAATAAACATCAGATCGAAAAACTGCAAAATACACTTATTTAATATTTTTGAAAAATATATCGAATGGTACCAAACGCGACCCCCCACGGAGGTGGGGTGGGGGGTTACTTTAAAATCTTAAATGGGAGCCCCCATTTTTTATTGCAGATTTGAATTCTCTGCATAAAAATAAGCAACTTTTATTCGAAACATTTTTTCGAATTATGGATAGATGGCGCTATATTCGGAAAAAACGATTAATGGAAATGGAAAATTAAATTAAAAAATGGCAAGCGCCCGCTAAAATGGAAAATTTTACTTAACTTTTTTTGGTTTTAGGACCTAATAATCACAATCCAATAGGTCCCCAAAGCGCTCGAGTGACTGCACATTTAGCATACTTTGCTCCCCTACCATAACAATTTAGAAGGAAAATTCCAAAGATCAACAGAAAATATTTCTATTCAAACAAACAATTAAATTAAATAATAGGTACTTCCCATTGTAAAAAGTATATGAACACACTGGTTTGTCAAATGTCTGAATAAGTATTTTCAAAATATTTGTGACTCTACCACGAAAAGAGAGAGTATATATCGTTGTCGATATATTATACCTGTCGGCTAGATATCGACAAGGACAACCTGTGCCGGATCAACAGAGATAAATTTTACCAGAAATTTGAGATTTTTTTAAAAGTTTAAACAAAATATCTGTTTTGTGTTACACTTTATCTTAAAATAAAAACAGATTCGGAAAAATTCTATAGTGCCGTATTTATGTTACTAATTTTTTCTACGAACATGCAAAAATGTCTACTTTCGCGCACGCATTTTAGTTTAGAAAGTTTTACTTTTCCGCACGCGTGTTACTTTTCCGCACGCGTTTTACTTTTCCGCACGCGTTTTACTTTTCCGCATGCGTGTTAATTTAGATATGTTAATATGGCCTTAAAGTACTATATGACCTTAAACTATATATTATTTACTAATGTATTTCACATATATTTTATTGTGTTTATGTTTTAATGAAATCAACGCGAGAATTCGATGAAATAAAATAATTTTGACATAATATTCGAAAGTCAAATCAGGAGACACTAACAGTGGTTTTGAATCGTCGTCATGGAAACCAAGATCGTCGTCATGCTAACCAATTATGCTGAAACTTTGGTTTTGACAACCTTGTCAAAGAATTAATTTGTGTATGTATTTTCATATTAATTAAATTAATTGATTAAGATTTGGTCATTTTTTAAAGACTCGTAGAGAAAATATTGTTCCTAACGCTTGCAGAAAGTCCCTTTTCCGCACTCGACTGCTTGCCGAACTCCCGCTTTGCGTCGTTCAGCAAACTGCAGTCGCGTGCGGAAAAGTATGACTTTCTGCACTTGTTAGGAAAATAACTATTTTACATTAATTTTAAACAAAAAAAATTTTAAAAATATATTGTCTAAACAATTTTATAATTCATAAGCAAATAGTGCACTAGAATATTTTAGGACCTTTCACATAAAAAAAGAATTATCTCAATATCTGCCATAGTTTTTGTGTCATTTTGTTTAAACTTTTACATTGGAATTTAGCTGTGCCCAGAATCGCGAGAAACAGCCGTAACTATGACAGTCACCGTTTATACCCTCCTAGTAGGTCTGGATCCCGCGTATGAAAAAAAAGTTGATTAATAGCAAGCTGAAAATTTGTTAATAGCTTAAGGGTGTCTAATCGGATAAACTTTGATATATGGGAACACTGGAACAGGGGTAGTTTTAATTGTGGAACAGGTTAAAAATTTGGAACGGTCAGACCACGAAAACGGCACATGTATTTTGTCCGACAGAACAGACTTAAACTCTCCGAACAGAGATTAAACTCTCATGCAAAAATCAGACTGCTATTTATCAACAAATGGGCGTTTTAATAAGTGGAACATGCAGAATATGTCAAATGACAGAAATTATGACAGGCGATAAATAGCAGTCTGATTTTTGCATGAGAGTTTAATCTCTGTTCGAAGAGTTTAAGTCTGTTCTGTCGGACAAAATAAATGAGCCGTTTTCGTGGGTGACCGTTCCAAATTTTTAACATGTTTCACAATTAAAACTGCCCCTGTTCCAGTGTTCCCATATATCAAAGTTTATCCGACTAGACACCCTTAAGTTATTAACAAATTTTCAGCTTGCTATTAATCAACTTTTTTTTCATACGCGGGATCCAGACCTATAGTTCATCTCTCAGGTTGTGAGTACGTATTGTCTTAATAAAAAATATGAACAATTAAGATCTAGATTGGGACAAATAAAAGCAATAAGTTAACTAATCATTATATATTTTTCGTTAAAAATATCAAGAAAATGATGTGTTCAATTCAAATCAAATCTTTGCCGAAAGCTATTTACAAGTTAGATCAGGGGTCACCAATTAATTATGTTCCACGAGGGTCCGTTTAGAAAACCTATGACACTTCCTGGGTCCGGATTTAATGCTACGTGTCTGGTTGTTCTGATGGGCCGGTTTGGAAAATATCTCCTATAAACAAATCAGAGGGGTGCCGGGGGAAATTTTTGGGCCGAAAATGTTTAACAATTTTTTTGAACAGAGATTCAAAACATTACCTTGCCTCCGAAAATTTAACATTTTTGGGTCATCTTAGACAAAAAAGATCTTTTGTTATTTTTCCCAAATTATTATTTTTAAGTAAATTATTATTTTTGAGATTGTAAGTACCTAATTTGAATAAACATTCATTTTCAAGATTCTGATCAGCAATCGGGGCTTATTTCAATTTAAACCGTTGTTGTTAATTGTTAATTATGCGCGTCCACTCGACCCTTAAGCCGTCGCTTCGCACTATATGATTGGCGTGTTTAATTAGCACAATGGCAATAATTAATTGAATAAATAAATAAATTATTAAAAAAAACTATGTTAATAATAAACGATGGAATTTTAATAAATGTCAACTATTTGTTGCGAATTCTTCGCCTACGTACGTATAATATAAGTGCAACAGAGACGCACCATAAACTGTGACAGATACGCACCATAAATTACGACTCGAGGCGACGTAAAAGTCGAGTGGAGGCGCATGATTAACAATTAGAAACAACGGTCTATATTGAAATAAGCTCTGATTACTCGTTAGAATATTGAAATTGAATACATAAAGATGAAGTAGTTTTCAATCCTAATAGCAATATTAATAATATTTAAAAATATTAAAATATTACTAAAAGATTTTTAAATTGAAAACTTATTGGTCCATTTCGTTGGTAACACCTCCATGGCTTCTAAAATTTGCAAGCCAGATGGATGCTGAAGCAAAGAAGAAAAGAGGGAATTCAAAAACTTACAATTCACGACCCCGTCTGTTCAGCTGGTAAATTCCAACAGAAAATGGACCTAGTTACTCAAAGAAGTAACGACCAATATAAAAATAAAATAAAAATACCATTTTTATTCAGTTGCAATGCGAATGCAAAACAATCTTATTTTTCAATTAGAATACGGAGCGCAGTCCAGCCCTCTGAATCGACGATTTTCGACTCGTGTTGGAGTCTCATCGGAGAGAACGTAGGCCTGCTACTCCATACTCCAATTGACCAACACCGAGAGTTTATCCGGTACACCGCAACTGAAGTGAATGGACTAGGTGACTAGCGTCATCTGGCAATTGAAAGATGAAGTAATTTTCAATCCTAATAGCAATATTAATAATATTTAAAAATATTAAAATATTACTAAAATGATGGATGAGACTCCAACAAGAGTCGAAAATCGTCGATTCAGAGGGTTGGACTGCGCTTCGTATTCTAATTGAAAAATAAGATTGTTTTGCCTTCGCATTGCAACTGAATAAAAATGTAATTTTCATTTTATTTTTATATTGGTCGTTACTTCTTTGAGCAACTAGGTCCATTTTCTGTTGGAATTTACCAGCTGAACAGACGGGGTCGTGAATTGTAAGTTTTTGAATTCCCTCTTGTCTTCTTCGCTTCAGCATAAATCTGGCTTGCAAATTTTAGAAGCCATGGAGGTGTTACCAAGGAAATGGACCAATAAGTTTTCAATTTAAAAATCTTTTAGTAATATTTGAATATTTTTAAATATTATTAATATTGCTATTAGGATTGAAAACTACTTCATCTTTCCTTTTCAATTGCCAGATGACGCTAGTCACCTAGTCCATTCACTTCATTTGCGGTGTACGGGATAAACTCTCGGTGTTGGTCAATTGGAGTATGGAGTAGCAGGCCTACGTTCTCTCCGATGAGACTCCAACAAGAGTCGAAAATCGTCGATTCAGAGGGCTGGACTGCGCTCCGTATTCTAATTGAAAAATAAGATTGATTTGCCTTCGCATTGCAACTGAACAAAAATGGAATTTTTATTTTATTTTTATATTGGTCGTTACTTCTTTGAGTAACTAGGTCTATTTTCTGTTGGAATTTACCAGCTGAACAGACGGGGTCGTGAATTGTAAGTTTTTGAATTCCCTCTTGTCATCTTCGCTTCAGCATCCATCTGGCTTGCAAATTTTAGAAGCCATGGAGGTGTTACCAAGGAAATGGACCAATAAGTATTCAATTTAAAAATCTTTTAGTAATATTTTAATATTTTTAAATATCATTAATATTGCTATTAGGATTGAAAACTACTTCATCTTTCAATTGCCAGATGACGCTAGTCACCTAGTCCATTCACTTCAGTTGCGGTGTACGGGATAAACTCTCGGTGTTGGTCAATTGGAGTATGGAGTAGCAGGCCTAAGTTCTCTCCGATGAGACTCCAACAAGAGTCGAAAATCGTCGATTCAGAGGGTTGGACTGCGCTCCGTATTCTAATTGAAAAATAAGATTGTTTTGCCTTCGCATTGCAACTGAATAAAAATGAAATTTTTATTTTATTTTTGAATGCTTAAACTTTAATTTAAGCACTGGGTAACCGAAAAACTAATAATTTACATAATGAGTTTTCAAGCCTCGAAAATGCGAATTTTCGAATGTTTCAGATTTTAAATCGCTTTTAACTAGAAAACTATTAGTCCACAAGTACATCGTCCTTTTTGAAATATGAATACAAAAGTCTTAAAAATGGTCTTAACTGCTTCGTTTGAGCGGGTCTACCACTTTCTGAAAAATTTCAGAGTGTAGGTTGGACGCGTTTCCGCGTCCGGCGTCATTAACATATTTACATTATCGGACTAAGGAAACGCGGCTGTAAATTTGTCGGACAAGGGATCGACAATCTTTATTAATTAAATTTAAGTGCTTTAAATTGAGAATTAAGAATTTTGTAATAACAAAATCGTAGAGTCTGACACCCGCAAGATGTCACTCTAGCGCGGTAGTTTTGTTATTATAAAACTCTTAATTTTCAATTTAAAGTACTTATATTTAATTAGTTAAGATTGTCTATCTCTTGTCCGACAAATTTACAGCAGCGTTTTGTTAGTCCGACAACGTAAATATGTTAAAGACGCGGGACGCGGAAACGCGTCCAACCTGCTCTCTAAAATTTTTCAGAAAGTGGTAGACTCACTCAAACGAAGCAGTTAAGACCATTTTTAAGAATTTTGTAATCATCTTCCAAAAAGGACGATGTACTGTGGACTACATCAACTTTTGAGAAAAATGACAAGCGAACTTTTTTGTTTAAAGTTACAGTAAGTTTTTAGGGGCAAAGGATAATTTTCAGTTTGTATAAAAAAAATTGTTTCGCCCGGCACCGTTTGCCCGGCACACTTCTGATTTGTTTAAAGGGGACAGCTTTGAACAAAAATTCGCAAAGAAACCGAATCAGAAAATATTTCTGATATTCTCTGAAAATATCAGAAACTATTGTAAAAGTTAGGAATTTATATTTTGAATATAAATATATACATCTTTCTCAAGTTTTTAGACATCTTCAGGTTTGTACAAAGTTATTAACTTTCTTTAAATCCAGTTATTGAAACTGAGAAATTTAAAATAAATAATCATAGTAAAAATGGTAATAAACATGTTATCTTTTCTACATTAGTTTCAATGCAAGCTGTCTGTTACTTACTTACAGGGGCGTGCGGTCCATGGATGCAAGGGAAGCGTTGCTTCCCTTGGTTTCCGTAGGTAATACCGTACCAACTGAGTAACTGAGATTATTTAAAAAAAATTGAACAAACACATAAGTAGGATTTTAAGTTATATACGAGAATATTTAATTATGTAATACAAGTAATAAGTAATAAGAAAACACAAACGTATTTTACTCTATTTTTGTCATACAGTAAACAACAAAGCAATGAAATACTCGTAAGCAGCGCTGCATGCTTAGTGTGACCAACTCAAATTGAGTCGAATTCGGGACAAAACTGAAAAAACTACCTAAAATCCGGGACTTTTCAATGAAAATCGGGCCATTTTTTTATGTCAATTAAGCTAGAAAGACCATTTCATAAGGGAGCCATGAAACACACCCCATATTTTTTTGCTATTTTATTGCTAATTTATTACGCAAATTAAAAATTTATTGATTCATCCCCTTCAGAGAAACAGGTGGCCATTCCAGCTTAATATTAAGCTAGAAAGGCCAACATTCATATATCCGGAACGAAAGTAGATAGAGAGTTGCTTCCGGTGGCCTATTTTATTGCTAATTAATTGCTAATTTATTACGCAAAACAAAAATTTATTGCTTCATCCCCTTCAGAGAAACAGGTGGCCATTCCAGCTTAATATTAAGCTAGAAAGGCCAACATACATATATCCGGAACGAAAGTAGATAGAGAGTTGCTTCCAGTGGCCTATTTTATTGCTAATTAATTGCTGAAAGATTGAGTTTACCAGAATTTACAAACTCACCCCCTTCAACCCCTACCGATATCATCATTCCCCGGAATCCACAAAAAGTGAAAATAACCAGTTTAAAGAGCTAAAACCAAGTACGTATTTTTTGCTTATTCATTGCTAGAGGTCTAAGCCAAAAATGAATTTTTTGCTTCCTCCCCTAACGAGCCACAATGGCTACTGCGGTTTAATACTTAAGGCTACAATACTCAACACTCCTATTTCAGGAAATAAAGCAGATAGAGGGTCGTTTCTGGCGTCATATTTAATTTTTAATTAATTGCTGAAAGATGGGGTATAGCAGAATTTAAAAACTCACCCCCTCCAACCCCTACCGTTATCATCGTTCCACGGATTTCACAAAGAGTGAAAATAATCAGTTTAAAAACTTAAAACCAAGTGGGTATTTTTTTCTAATTAACAGCTGCAGGTCTACGCCAAAAACCAATTTTTTGCTTCATCCCCTAACGAGAAACAATGGCTACTGCGGTTTGATCCTTATGCTACAATACCCAACACTCCTATTTCAGGAACGAAAACAGATAGAGGGTCGTTTCCAGCGGCATATTTTATTGCTAATTAATTTCTGAAAGATATGGTATACAACAATTTGCAAACACACCCCCTCCAACCCCCACCGTTGTTCTCATTCCCCAGATTTCACAGAAAGTCAAAATTACTAGTTCAAAAACATATGACCAAGCGGGTATTTTTTTCCTAAGCAACTGCTGCAGGTCTACACCAAAAACGATTTTATTACTTCATCCCCTAACGAGCAACAATGGCTAATGCGGTTGAATACTACAACACTCAATTCTCCTGTTTCAGTAACGAAAACAGATAGAGCGTCGCTTCTGGCGGCCTATTTTATTATTAATTAATTGCTTATTTATTACGCAAATTACAAATTTATAGCTTCAACCCCTTCAGAGAAACAGGTGGCTATTCTAGCTTAATATTAAGCTAGAAGAGCCAACATTCATATTTCTGGAAAGAAAGTAGATAGGGAGTAGCTTTCGGCGGTATATTTTATTGCTAATTAATTGCTGAAAGATTGGGTATACCAGAATTTACAAACTCATCCCCTCCAACCCCTACCATTATCATCGCTCAACGGATTTCACAGAAAGTGAAAATTACCAGTTTAAAAATCTAAGACCAAGTGGGTATTTTTTTCCTAAGAAGCAACTGCTGCAGGTCTACGCCAAATTTGATTTTATCGCTTCATCCCCTAACCAGTAAAAATGGCTACTGCGGTTGAATACTTAAGGTACAACACTCAATTCTCCTATTTCAGTAACGAAAGCAGATAGAGGGTCGCTCTATCTGCTTTCGTTCTTGAAATAGGAGTGTTGAATATTGTAGCTTAAGAATTAAACCGCAGTAGCCATTGTTTCTCGTTAGGGGATGAAGCAAAAAATTGGTTTTTGGCGTAGACCTGCAGCCGTTAATTAGAAAAAAATACCCACTTGGTTTTAAGTTTTTAAACTGATTATTTTCACGCTTTTTGAAATCCGTGGAACGATGAAAACGGTAGGGGTTGGAGGGGGTGAGTTTGTAAATACTGGTATTACCCATCTTTCAGCAAGTAATTAAAAATTAAATATGCCGCCAGAAGCGACCCTCTATCTGCTTTCTTTCCTGAAATAGGAGTGTTGAGTATTGCAGCCTTAAGTATTAAACCGCTGCAGCTATTGTGGCTTGTTAGGGGAGGAAGAATTCATTTTTGGCTTAGACATGTAGTAATTAATGAGCAAAAAATACGTACTTGGTTTTAGCTCTTTAAACTGGTTATTTTCACTTTTTGTGGATTCCGGGGAATGATGATAACGGTAGGGGTTGAAGGGGGTGGGTTTGTAAATTCTTGTAAACTCAATCTTTCAGCAATTAATTAGCAATAAAATATGCCGCCGGAAGCTACCCTATATCTACTTTCGTTCCGGAAATATGAATGTTGGCTATTCTAGCATAATATTAAGCTGAAATGGCCACCTGTTTCTCTGAAGGGGATGAAGCAATAAATTTTTGTTTTGCGTAATAAATTAGCAATTAATTAGCAATGAAATAGGCCACCCGAAGCAACACTCTATCTACTTTCGTTCCGGATATATGAATGTTGGCCTTTCTAGCTTACTATTAAGCTGGAATGGCCACCTGTTTCTCTGAAGGGGATGAAGCAATAAATTTTTGTTTTGCGTAATAAATTAGAAATTAATTAGCAATGAAATAGGCCACCCGAAGCAACACTCTATCTACTTTCGTTCCGGATATATGAATGTTGGCCTTTCTAGCTTAATATTAAGCTGGAATCGCCAGCTCTGAAGGGGATGAAGCAATAAATTTTTGTTTTACGTAATAAATTAGCAATTAATTAGCAATAAAATAGGCCGCCAGAAGCAACTCTCTATCTACTTTCGTTCCGGATATATGAATGTTGGCCTTTCTAGCTTAATATTAAGCTGGAATGGCCACCAGTTTCTCTGAAGGGGATGAAGCAATAAATTTTTGTTTTGCGTAATAAATTAGCAATTAATTAGCAATAAAATAGACCACCGGAAGCAACTCTCTATCTACTTTCGTTCCGGATATATGAATGTTGGCCTTTCTAGCTTAATATTAAGCTGGAATGGCCACCTGTTTCTCTGAAGGGGATGAAGCAATAAATTTTTAATTTGCGCAATAAATTAGAAATAAAATAGCAAAAAAATATGGGGTGTGTCTCATGGCTCCCTTATGAAATGGTCTTTCTAGCTTAATAGACATCATTTTTTTTTAATATAAAACTTTAATATCATCATTTTATTGATTATTTAACATTTTTATGTTGACAAAAATTTTTTTGATAGAATGGGTTGTAATGATAATTACAATTTGTTTTTTGACTTTTTTGTTTTTGACGTTTCGACTTTCAAGCCGGAAATCGTTCTCAAAAAAACTAAAAATTGGAAAATCAACTAATGTTGGATTTCCATGTAAATTGAACCTTGGGTTAAAATATAATTATCATTATTTGATATTCATGTTTTTAAATCGTCTTTTCAGAAGACGATAATTAAAATACAGAATCCGGAAAAAGTCCAGAGTTAGAGTTTTCGTAGAACTATAATACGACGATATAAAATGCATGCGTTTTGGATGTGGTATTAGTATAAGTCTAGAAATAGACTTTTTAGAATTGGACTTAGACTTTTTTCGTCCCACCAATTCAATTTGATGTGAATTCTTAGTCTTAAGAATGATATATTAAAAATTTCAATATGAAATTTTATCAAAACGTTGAAAATTCGGATGGCCCGGAAGCCTTGTCCGGGACGCCGGGACACGACTTCGTAATTCGGGCTAGTTGGTCACACTATGCATGCTGCATAATCTAGCTTTCGTTTCGTACGCGGATCCATATGCCATGATCGTATTTCTACGTTTGTATTCGGAGTCATGTCGGCAGATAATCTGATTTCAAATTTGCTTCTCCTTTAAATATTTATTTATATAAATAAATATATATATATATATATATATATATATATATATATATATAAAACAGATGAAATAGAGAATGTGGAAAAATCCCCTTACGAACAATTCACACATCCACCATTTCGGGTTGGGAAAAATTTTTTGAATAGAATCAAAGATCCAAACACCAGTTCTTAGAAATGTGTTTCGCCCTCAAATTTTTCGCCCCAAATTCTATATATATATATATATATATATATATATATATATATATATATATATATATATATATATATATATACATCCCGCTATCATTATGTCATCTTTTCATGTTGCAGTCATTTGGCATCACTAAGAAATACTATCATTTTCGAATTTTAATTCGTGTATGTTTGTTGAGCGCATTTTTTAATGCCCTGTATCGTTCTCAGTTTTCTAAAATTTTGATTTTAAAAATTTAAATTATATACAAAAATTTTTACACTTCACAGCCATTTTGACTTCCACCACATAAAAATGTGTATTTGCGGTGTATTTGCCGTCAAACGATGTTGCCACGAGTTAAAAATATCGATCGTTTGAGGGCAGGTAGAAAAGGTATATTTATAAACTATACAAAAGGTGGGTTCTTTACCTGTTCGGCCGGTTCGGCTGGTAAGGGTCCAAATATTTACGAGTTGAATTGTGTTTATTTTATTTCATCTGTTAAATTATAATTTTCTCATAACGACTTAAAATATTTGTTTGAAAAATTAATTTTGGGTCATTCCATTTCAAATCACTCAATTTTGGAGCAAAAAAAAATTTTACCTCCGATTTGTCTGAAAATTGGTATATAGCTTCTGCGGGACGTAAAAATAAGATATTTAAGGTCAAAAATCTTCTTCTTTTTTTCTCAAAATGTTATTTTATTCGATTTTACAGTGATTTGGTGTTTATTTATACAAATTTCCATTTTCTCTCGTAAAGTATCAATGGAAAACATAATATTTTAATAGAAGGGACTCAAAAATGTCATTATATGGCATTATAACAAGTTACTTTGATTCAAAACAAGCTTTTGATCAAATTTTATAGTGTAGAAAACGTTAAAATACCGTTTTTTTACATTTTTCTCCATTCCCAAAATGCATCATAATCGATTTGGCTGAAAATTTGCCCACAGATAGACAAAACATAGGACTTTAAGTGGTCATAAGTATTTGAATTATATTACAATACCCAAAAAGTTACATGCAATATTATAGTCAAAAATATAGGCGTGTACTGTAAGTAAAATTAACTCGAAAATATCGATCTCACGACAAAAACTGTTAAAAAGAAATTGTAATAATTGTAAATACGATTTATTTGGAACAATTTCAGTTCCTTCCATTTTTGTCGAAAAGTTAAAAATGGCGGAGATATTGAGCAAAACAGGTTCCCCTTTAAAATCAAGATGGCCGCTAACGTAACGGAGGAATTCATTCGCGATTTTAAATTTAGGCTACTATTGACTCCCCTAAAGATCAGAAAAATAAATTTTTGTGCAGCTTGGCATTCAAGGTCAAATGCTATCCCGACTGGACTAATATATACTTTTGAGTATGATATTACTGCATGTAACTTTTTTGGTATTGTAATATAATTCAAATCCTTCTAACCACTTAAAGTCCTATCTTTTAGCTATATGTGGGCAAATTTTTAGCCAAATCGATGATGATGTATTTTGGGAATGGAGGAAAATGTAAACGGTATTTTAACGTTTTTTACACTATAAAATTTGATCAAAAACTTGTTTTGATTCCAAATAACTTGTTATAATGCCATATAATGACATTTTTGAGTCATTTCTATTAAAATATTATGTTTTTCATTGATACTTTACGACAGAAAATGCAAATTTGTTTAAATAAACACCAAATCACTGTAAAATCGCATAAAATAACATTTTGAGAAAAAAAGAAAAAGAAGATTTTTTGACCTTAAATATCTTCTTTTTACGTCCCGCAGAAGCTATATACCAATTTTCAGACAAATCGGAGATCCAAATTTTTTTGCCTGAGTGATTTGACATGGAATGTACCTTTTACATTTTCGTTTAATTTACTTACGGTTTTTGTTCAGAATTTTGAAGAAACGCTTGGTTTGACATAAAATTTGGGACACGCATAGCTAATATGTTAAAGAAAAAAGTGATATTGTGCCGATATGTGCTTTTGATCTGGAGGTGAGTTTCGTCCGTTATCGGGGATGAAAACAAATACGTTGAAATAAGTCCGGAATTGGATAAACTGGCTAATTCTAAGCAACTTCTATTTTATAGAGTTTTTTCACTAAGTCAATACTTTTAGAGATATTTGCGAGTGAATATGTTCATTTTTCAACAAAAAAAAAACACGTTTTTAGACGGTTTTTCGCAAATAACTCAAAAAGTAGGTACCTACTTTATTGAAAAAAAATTAGCAAATAGCAAATATAGCTTATAGAAAAGTGAAAAAATCGTATATGTGTCAGGTCTGTAGACCCAGTAGAAGCAGAGTTATTGCTAAGCTTTGTTTTAAAACCAAGAGGAGTAGGTAAACTAAAAAGACAGATTCACACCCAAGAAAGTCACTAGAAATATCTTCAGATACATCTTCTTTTTTGGTTGATCATATCGGCCTTTGACGGTAATATTGACTAAAAATCTAAAAATAAAAGGAATAACGCAGAAAATACAAAAATCGCTGATAAAATAAATAAACTAACATATGAAATGCCAATAGTGTTAAAATTTTATAAATGTCATTATTGTCAAAATTTGATATGAGTAAAATTGCCTGAGGTTGTACCAATTACAAACAAGGTTTGCGGCGCGGGAAATTTGAATTATTCCTCTTGGTTTAAAAACAGACTATAGTGAAAAATAAGCTCTTATATGTCAAATTCCAAATCGAATATTTTAACGTGAAATAAAAAAAATGAAACACTTTTCTGGGAAAACTTATTACAACTTTTTTAAAGTGTTTAAGAAAACGTTTATTTTTATTTTTTTTTTTAAGTTTCTAGCAGCAAGAGTAAGCAAGTTACGCTCAAAATACAGTTGTTCCTTTTTTTTTGGTTAAAAATATCGTAAAAATCTCCCTCTAATTAACAGCCCAAATGGAATTAATCGTTACCACTTCACAAGTAACTTTATGTATTGTTTGTGTTTGTAAGTTTCATCACTTCAAAGTGCTTATTTGTGAAAAAATTTGGTTTTAAAGTAAATTTTAAATCTTTAATTTTGAAAAAAAAGACTTTTTTCAAAATAACTTAAATTATTAGTGATACCAAATATCTTAAAGAGTAAAAAATGTAGGTTTTGCTTTTTTAAATATTTGGGATTTTTTGATTTTCTGGAAGACAAAAATTGGTTAAGATATGGTTGTTTAAAATTTGCATATACATACTCGTGACTAGTGATTCGTTCGAGCCCTTTCAACAAAACCCCTTTCAAAAATAAGCATTTTGAACCAATGCAACTTACAGATCATATACAGGGTGTCCCCGAAAATAATGCGTTCCTTAAAGGTATAGATAGAAAGCACAATGTAGAGCAAAAAAGTCTTATAACATTTTCAGCCGTTTAAAACTTTTATAGAACAAAATTTGCTTAGAATTAGAATTAGTCAGTTTATCCACTTCCGGACTTATTTTGAACGTATGTTTTTTCACCCCCAAGAAGGGGTGAAAGTCACATCCAGAACAAGAGAACATATCGGCATAATCTCACTTTTTTCTTTGGCATTTTAGCTACGTGTGTGCCAAATTTCATGTCAATCCAAGCGGTTCTTTAAAATCTGGAGGTTTTGCGATATTTTACCGTGAGTGAATGGAATAATTGCCGTTGTCACTTTTAGATAAGAAGTCATTATCACAATGACATAGTCAGGTTAACTGAATTGTATAATTATTATTTTTATCATTAAATGTGAAAACCTAGAATTATCCATGTCTGTCCGTCAATAAACACAACTCCTCTGTTAGTAGGGCAGAAAGAATGACAAATAAGGTGTCAAATGAAAGCCTATAACCAAAGTTTATTCCAACACGACCGAAAACCGTCACGAAACGGTAACGCTCCTGCGCAGTAAACAAAATCCGTTCCAACAAAAATATGATCGTCATCGGATCGTCCTTCCCATTGTTCCAACAAGAATTGTGATCTTTTAGTGACGGTTTCGTGATGATCATTTCAGTAATCGGGAAATAGGGGTTTTCATTGATTGTTATTTGTTTAGAGCTTTTGTCATGTGTCACATAATATTACTATATCTACGGCATACGTCTTTAGCTTTTATCATTGGATATACCAACAACAATATACATATTGATAGATAAATCAGTTATGTCAGGTAACCGTTCCAACATCGGTTTCCAAATTACCGTCATGGGACGATAACTGGGCGATACAATTACGAACATGCGCACAACAAACGGTACAAGTAGTTTCGTGACGGTTTCTGGACCGTCCAAAAGTTTATGTTGGAACAAACCTGATATTACATGTGAGAAGTTTGACCTCGGACTGCCTGTTCCAGAGTTGCAACCGAAAGTACTGTTTTAAATTCGTCGAAATAGTACAAACTATTATTCAACGCGACTAAGAAAGACCAGAACAAATACATACTTCCGGTTTCATGCCTGTCTGTTCGTCCATGTCTGTCGGTGAACAAAATTCATCCGTCATATCAACTGACAAAAAGTTACACGAAGAGTTCAAATATCGACTGCCGGTTCAACTTCCGGTCACTTTGGGTGAAAAATTAGAACTTACGATGTCCAATTGCTTGTTACAATTTGTTTATAAGTGTTCTACTCTATCTATAACTTATAACTCTATCTGACTTTTTCTATAACTTACTTAGATCATATATAATTTAATACAGTTTTGATGTCAGGGTCTTCAAAAATTATGTGGTGAGTCCCGGTATGTGATGAATGAGAAACGACTCCATAAGCAGAAGAAAAAAGTGTTCTTTAAAGTGTTCTCAAGACCTAAGACAATACATCGACTCACAAGAGCGTTGTGACAGTAGCAAAAATTCGAGTTGGGGTTCGAATTACTTTCTCATGCGGCTTACTCTCCTGACTTGGCCCCCTCCAATTATTAAGTGTTCCCAAATCTGAAGAAATGACTCGTAAATAAAAAAATCAGCTGAGATAATTGAAGAAAAAAATAACTATTTTTCAGAGCTTCCAGAATCGTATTATGCGCACGGCATCGACATAAAAAATTTGTAAAACCGTTAAAATCGCTGTATTGAACATATTGAATAAAATTAAAGAATTTTCATGAAAACATGTTTTTCATGATAATATGTCTACTTTTATAGGACGCACTTCAGCAGTTCATAAAAAAAGCTTACAGACTTTCTAATGCTGTTTGCTAAATAGCAAAAATAACAAAAATTTTATTACTCATGAAGAAGATCAAAGCTAAATTTAAAGTAAAATCATTAGATGGCATATAAATAGATATGGAATAGAAGTTGATATCCACTTCTGAACCCACCTCAGAAGAAGTGGACGAAATAGAGTAATTGGGAGTCCTTCAAAGGTCACCTGAGTACTCAGAACCTAGTACCCGTACATGCAGCTGCGATAATATTAAAGAGAAATCCGACAAAAGAATTGAGAGGGAACTCTGGACCAAATATCAAAAACCAGTGTAACCTAACACTTCCAGCTTCATATTAATAATAGAAAATCACCGAAAGATAAATATGTAATGTAAAGAATTAATATCTCAATATTCCGGTCTACTAAACAATAACGACTGGCAAAACATTAGTCTTTAGTCAAGTCGTATATTCAAAAAATAAGACAAGTAGAGTAATAAATGGATAATTAAAAATTGCGAGAAACACCGCAAGAAAATTATTTAATAGACCCGAAGACAAAACAAAAATTAATGTGCTAAATAAAAGTATTGATTCGTTACTGCAGAACTAGAACTGTTATATGGAGATATACTAGTCTGGATCGGTGTAAATTAAATGAGAAAGAAAATAATATAATAAACACACTTTAAGAGCAGATAGAGAAAATATATGGATTATCAGAAGGTTCAAACGGCAGAATTATCAACGATAAACAAGAAAAAGTCAACGAGATAATGATTCTGGACCAACTGTTTTATTATAATTAGGGGTACGGAATAGATGAGAATGTCGGCGAAATTTTGAACAAAAATGAGATAAATGTGAAATATGGAGTTTTTGTTTATTTCCGCGAAATACCTGCAGGTGCTCAACTCGTCCGTAAACAAGTAGGTAGTCACGTAGTAAATAAGGTATGGAAAGATTTTACGGAAGTCGGAAAGTTTTCTATTGTACAAATTTCTATTTTGAAAAGTGTTTATTTTTCTAACACGTGTTGAAACAGAAGGAACTTTCATTGTTCATCATTAAATAGATAAAGATAAGATAAGGAATTGATATTTTTCAATGTTGATTCTTTGAGAAATATAAATAATCCGACTGTTGTTATCTGCATTTCGGTCTTTTGTATTGGTAAAAATCTAAGTAGGAATAAAAGTCGGCTAATTCTTATTTTCTAAACATATAAATTAGTCAAACAGGACAATCAGTGCTCATTCCGTCAATTTTTACTAAGAACATGGTCTATCAAAAAAGTTTTCATAGTAACATAAAGTTACTTAAAGTATCCCCTAAAATGGGATGTCCTAAAACAATTTTGAGTGATCGAGTCAAAGAATTTGCAACAGATGACCTATATCTGTGTGACACAAGACACAATTGCTACACAGTGCAGTTTTTCGTCATTTGCTAAAGCAGCATTACAAAGCATTTGGAGTCCAACGAACAGCATAGACGCAGAACGATTCTTCAGCACATATAATATTGTAGTGACAGTGACAGATCGAAGAACAGCTCTTAAAGAGTCGAATGTCGAAATTACAACGATGTTAGCTTTTAATTAATGTTTTCTGTTGTTTTACTCGTAGTTAAAAATATATGCGAAATTTTGTAATTATAAAAAAGTAAATGCGAAATTCATGTTTTTTATTTGCAAAAATTCCGTACCCCTAATTATAATTAGTTATAAAATAGCTTAAATGGGGAAAAGCTGTAAGCTTAGACCAAACACCAGTAGGGGGCATCCAATTAATTGAGGAAAAAAATTAAATGTATAACAATATTCACTTCATTTACTGAAAAGGCATTGTCCCGCAAGAATGGTTGAAATCACAATTAATAGCCTTACAAAAAGACAATCGCTTAAAAGTGATAAGACCATTGAACAATAAGCCTGTAAGCTACCTTTTAAACACATTCTCAAAAATAATCCATAACGCAAGGATTGTTAGGAAATTCTTTTATAGACTTCAGACAACAAATTCTCCTGATCATGTTTAAAAAACGTACGGAATGTACTAAATAAAAAAATATATTTATCATTTAAAAATATATACCCTTATACTATAACATAATTCTAACGTTGAATATATAATGCTTTCCTGTGGAGTATACAAAGGATGGTTCTGTTTTTCCCGCACACTGCCTTGTTTAGTCTTCTTTGTCGTTTAATTCGTTAAATTCTATCCTCTTATGTCACGGCTTCAGGAAGCAATGGATATATGCAGTGAACGGGAGGCCTATGTCGAACAGTGAACGAAGGGGGCCTTTTCGCGTTTATCATGTAGAGAAGTCACCTGTCAAAAACTGGACGTATGTAATCGTATTCAATTTGTTAAATACTGTCACATAATATGTCATACACCTCTGTGCGTTAATCCATTTTATTTCTACAATTTTAAGGTGCTATTACATGCCGCCATTTTGATTTGTCTACAGTCGCATTCTGCCCGTTAAATCCCATCGTTTGAGGCGCTGTACGTCACGATTGGATCAATTGTAGCGAAGCTGCATGACTAAGGCCCTTTTAACATGATGCTGTATTTGATTTTTCTGTGCCATTTTATATTATTTGTCAAATACTATTATTTGAGGTGCTGTACATCACGATTGGACCAATAGGACCGTAGATACAAGACTAAGGCCCTTTTGACATGCTGCTGTATTTGATTATTTGACAAATCCAGTTATTTGAGGTGCTGTACTCCACGATTGGACCAATAGGAGCGAAGATACGTAAATAAGGCCCTTTTGGCATATTGCTGTATTTGATTATTCTGTGTCATTGTATTCTGTTCGTTAAACCCTATCATTTGAGGTGCTGTATGTCACGATTGGACCAATAGGACCGAAGATACATAACAAAGGCCCTTTTGACTTGTTGCTGTATTTGATTTGTTTGTGTCAAATTTGATTCTATTGGTCAAGTTCTATTATTTAAGATGCCGTACGTCACGATTGGACTAATAGGACCGAAGATACGCTACTAAGGCCCTTTTGACATGCTGTTGTATTTGATTTTTCTATGTCATTGTATTCTGTTTGTCAAATCCTATCATTTGAGGTGCTATACATCACGATTGTACTAACAGGACCGAAGATACATAACTAAGGCCCTTTTGACATGCTACTGTGTTTGATTTTTCTGTGTCATTGTCTTCTATGATGCCTAAGGCATGTCTATGATATGCCTTATTTTTAAATAAAACAAGTAATTGGACTTCGTAAGTCCTAGGTTTTCGCCCAAAGTAATCGAAAGTAGAACTGGAAGACAATATTTGAATTTTACGTGTAACTTTGCGTGGATTGATATACGAATTTACTAATTTTGAGTCATTTTTACTAAACTTTGACATTTGTCACCTCATTTGTAATTCTACCCGGTATAATGGCGGAGGAGTTATATTGTCGGTCGTACGGACCGACAGAAAGATTGCCTAGGTCAAATATCTCACCTTTAGTACCATCCTTGGATTATAAGCTTTCATTTGACACCTCATTTATCATTCTAGCTGGTATAATGATGGAGGAGTTATATTCGCGGTCGGACGGACCGACGGACAGACCGCCTAGGTCAAATATCTCACCTTTAGTACCATCCTTGGATTATCAGCTTTCATTTGACACCTCATTTGTCATTCTACCTGGTATAATGACAGAGAAGTTATATTCGCGGTCGTACGGACCGACGGAAAGACAGCCTAGGTCAAATATCTCACCTTTAGTACCATCCTTGGATCATAAGCTTTCATTTGACACCTCATT